>NW_008709687.1:101538-115538 GCF_000327385.1 Lottia gigantea | reverse complement strand
AGGAATGAAGCACGAGGGAATGAAATGTGATGGCAAAATGTAATGGAATGGAAACAGGGATAATGAAACGAAATTGAATAAAAAGAAACGAAATAAAATGGAATAAGCCTTTCGAGTATAAGGAGGTCATTGATCATCGATGATGCTAAAATATAGTTCATACATTAAGTGGTGTTGGTATTTAATGCTCCGGGCTCTGTATATATCTTAACCCCAGGGACCCGATAATAGGTTTATATTGATGGTAATTAATTCCCTCATCCCCCTGTTCATTATAAATAATGCACACCGGTGTGGTTCTTGTAACGTTAGAATACCACTTTTAATAATTAAAATAATCTATTAGTGTGGAAATAGAATGGTACTATTACAATATCTAATCTATTAAATGAGATAGTCGGATAGTCGTCTGCTACATGATTAGGGATGGTGATTTCGAATCTTTATCAGACTTTAAAAATCAATAACATGTTAAATGTGCAATAAAGTTAGAAGTCGGTAGTTAAATTGCGCAACGTTCGGTAGTTAAAAGTCTTGACCTTCACCTTCAATCAGTTGTCAAGATTCGGCGTCAAAATGGCCGACAAAATATTGACAAACTGTTAAAAATATAATATTTCCTTTATTTTGTGGCTTATCAATAGTTAAAAACTTGTGAAATGATATTTTTTTCATTCATATGAGCAGGTATCATTCTATTTTTATGACAACTATGACAAGTTGTTGTTTGTTTGAGGTCAGAGCATGGGGAGAGAGTGGGTGCATTTATTTTCACCCACGCTGACTGTGACTTCCTCAATCAATACAAAGTAGAGACATGGTATTCCTTGTTGAGTCAAGCAATGTGAATGTAGATAACCTAATTTCAGTCACATGTTCTCATTTAAGTAATACCGACCTTACCACTTAAGCCAATTCGAGGAGTCCAAATAAAATATTCACCTCTCAAAACATCTTCGTGGACTTGAGTTGAGAGAAAAGTAAACTAAAAGTAAAGGCAAAGGGTTTCGGAATGGGTCTGTATTAAAACAAAAAAAGAACAAAATACAATGATGTAGACTAGAACATAATATTTTTTTCATTACAGAATCTACACTCAAGATTAAGCTTACTGATATGGAAGTTGGTCAACAAGAAACCAAATAAGGTACTTTTGGATCAAAATGAAACCATTTGGTAGTCGATTGGAAACTGCGGTTGTTTATACTACTAATATAGGCCTATCTAACTATGACTAAAAATCATTTTGACGTCCTCGGACTCAAACCAGGTGTGAATGAGGATGAACTTAAAAAGGCCTACAGAAAATTGGCCAAACAATGGCACCCGGATAAGAACAGTGCAGAAGGGGCAGAGGAAAAGTTCAAAGAAATTTCTAACTCTTATGAATATTTGTTAAGTGCAGACAGAAGAACTATATTAGAAAGTGAAATCAAAAGAAAAACTGAAGCACATAAACCGAGCACCAAGCCTGCTGCGTCTTCTGATTCTTACTCGTTCTGGTCTCATAATGATTTTAAGTTCAGCGCTTCTAGCACCTCATCTCAGCCCAACTCTTCCAAAACTTCATCATCTTCCAAAACCTCCTCATCTTCAACAAATAAACCCAAATCTAGTAAAACCACCAGTGAGAGTAAAGAAAATACAAAACCCCACAAGAAAAAAACCCATTGGACTGATTCCTTCACTAAAAAAGATAAAAATAAATCAAAAACTAAAAAGCCATCCGCAAAATTTGATGAACCGTTTGTCGAGGATCTTTTTGATGATGATGATGATATCAACTTTGATTACGATTACCAATCAGAATTTAATACCAAACAAAAACCACAACCCAAATCACCGTTTTCATTCGCTTTTCAATCTTTTGTGGATCAGCTGGACAATGAGTTTGAATCTGGTTTCTACCCTGGAACAGGACCCAGTCTATTTGGAAATGGATATGGTTTGGGTTCATTTCCATCTCTAGGTTCAGGTGCACCCAGACCCAGAGCTCGAAAGAAAGAAACAGCTCAAGAAACAGGATATTCTGGTGGTCTAAATGACGAATATTTATTTCATCAACCCAAAAAATCAGACTCCAAACACAGTCAATCAGGTTTGTGTACTTTTTATTTTAAATTTTAGAAAAAGATTTTTTGGTAAAGCCGAAAAGATTGGCTGAGCCTTTCAAAATTCTTATTTACGGTAATCATGGAAATTTTCTCCACTTGCAATTAACTGTCCTTGATATATAATTGTAAAAAAGAAGAAGATATTTTCTAATATTTTTACTATTTTTTACAGGAGAGAAATATGAATGTAATTTTTGCTACAAGAAATTTAATGCCCAGAAACTTGTAAGTGTGTTTTGTTTTTTTAAATTTTACATGTTAACCTCTCTTCTTCATTTCATCTGATGACGACATGTGTATATTGTGTTATAATGTTATGTACTTTAAAGGGACAGGTGCACCATTTTGGGGGCTGATTTTAGTCTTGAATAGATGTAAATAGTCTTCAGAAGTATTCCTTCAAAAATATCTCAAACTAGGAATTTGACTCACTATTTCTATATATGTCTTTTCAATATATCATAGAGTATCTTGTATTGACGAGTCCTGGACAAACATGGATTTGAAGGCTAAAATTTCGATGGTGAGCTGTGAACACTATTACTGAGACTTAAGTATGATTGGTCAAAAAAATGGCCTACCTGTCCCTTTAAAGTAGTGCGTTATTTATGTGTTTGTATTATGCCTTATTAGAATGGCTATATATATATTATTATCAAGGGGACATAATCATTTAATTACTTTCTAGATCCAACATGAGTTACGTTGTGGGAAATGGAAGGAAGATGATGATGGATATGAGGTGGAGGTGGAACCAGATGCAAGTGATGAAGAGCCTGAACCTTACCCAGCCTATCAAAAAACACCTCAAGGTCACTGGCAGGACTCTCATACAGACCTACTCCACCAGATAAAACAGGCTAAGAAAATGGCACGAATGAGAGCCTTTTATGAACAGGGTAAGTCTAAAAACACTATATAGCAATCAATGATAGAGTAAAGTGAAGCTGTACTTGGGTTCTAATAATCTGGGAAAGATCAGTGCCAAGTGGTTTGGCCAAGGAACAGCTAGCTGGTAGACAGGATCCTTTGTAAACCGAAGTTGTTATCATTGTAAAATCAATTTCAAGAGGTTTGGTCAAGGACCAACTGGTAGACAAGATCCTCATGAACCTAAATTGTTATCCTTTTAATATATTGTTGCTTCCTAAGTTATTTTTTCTGTTATAAGCTATCAGTCACCCGAAATACTACAAAATTCATCATGTAACCGCCTTCTAATTAATGTATGTTTTTTAATTTTTAGAGCAGATCTCTTGTAAATATTGTGGAATGGGAATGACTCGAAGCCTGGCAGAGAAACACCAGATTTTATGTGCCAGACGTTTCTCTATGAACCACAATCTAGCAGAGGCTAAAGCTAGACAACAGAGGGCTGCAGAGGTACTGAAATTTTATCAAAGTTGTTTCCCTCATTTCACACTTTGTCTCAAGTCCAAGAAAGGGATAAAATGTCAGCAATGTGTTGAAAAGGCTGATTTGAGATCCTATGAACAACAAAATGAAATGGAAATTTAGATGGACTAATGCTGCTGTACTGAAAAAATTTGCCTCGTTGCACACTGCATGATATTGCCATTTCTAGGAGGTGAATATTGTGAGTGAATTTACTAGCTAAATAATGTGCAGAAAATTTTGACATAAAATTTTTGAAATTTTAGTATTCGAGAAATGTTCCTCGTCCTAATGGTGGACAAAAATCTCACAGAACCCCAGAGGACACTGAGGCAGGTTACAAAACTGAAAGAGGTAGGATAAATTATAAGAATATGGGCTTGCTAGTCATTTGAACTGATCTTCCATTCCATCTAAATCTTCAGCCCAAAGGAGCAGGCTGGGGATATTTGATATTGATCAAAAAAAAATCATGTCCAAACATCATTGGGGTTTAAATCACATTTAACTTAACATTTTTTTGGTAAGATTATGGTTAAATGTATCTCCTGATGCTGGCAGGTAACCTAGCAATCCCTCCCCCCACACATACACCCTGTGCTTGCAGGTATTCCAAGGGGTAACTGTGTCCCATGGAAGGGACAATAGATAAAATCAACTGTTAATAATTCTCTTACAGGATCTGCAAAATCTCCATTTGACATTCCCAAAGATTTTGAGGTGAATGGCGCTGGAATTGGCAGCAAGAAGCCTGGAAATGGCTGTTCTAATTGTACCAGAAAATATGGTAAGAATGCCAAGTTTACTTGCAGTTGTGGAACCCAGAATCTAGGAATTTGAAATTGTAACAAAGTGAGTAATGCCAAACATATTTAAAAAAAAATACAAACATACATGTGTACAGGTCGGGAAAAAATCTGGAGATTTGTCTTGAAAAATCTGGAGATTTGGTGAAAAGTCGGGAGATTTTTCCAAAGCGCGTAAATTCGTGATTTGAAACTCCAAATGGATTCTATTTTTAAAAATAAGCCTTATGCCTTATAAATTAATTAAATTGATCATAGACCTACATGATAAGAGTTAAAATTAACAAATCTATAATTAGGGATAGGCTACCCAGGCAATATAACTCTAGAAATAGTGCCCGATTTTCCCAATTCGGGGCCCAAAAATATTTAATATTGTCATTCTTCAGTATTGATTGAATCAAAAATAATGTCATGGTGAAATGATGTTTGAAAACAAGAAAGCAAGCTTGATCCCAGCCCTCTTAATTAAATGGTACCGGTAGAAGTCTACAAATACCAGCAAGATTTTTCACCATCACTTCAGTTTCACAGTTTAGTGTTTTGGTCAATCATTAAAATCAATTTTAAGTTTAGTTTTATAAACCAATCAAATTGCTGTTTATCTTAAAATCGAGACTTTATTTCAGCTTAAATTCTACTTAATCAAGGCCCTGTTAATTTAGTGCAAATATTTTTTTGTATTTTGCATTGTTAATATTCAGAAAGAAATATTGTTATGTTAGCTGGTATTGCTGTTTGTATGATTTTAATGTTATTTTTTTACCTAGTGAAAAATGATATTAATTATATTTGTTAGTGACAGACTTCATATTGAAGTTTGTCAAATCATAAATTTTGAAGTTATATAATTATTTTCCAGCCATGTGCCCAATTTGAGTGAATAATTTTTATTTGCTTATTGTTATGTTAAATTTAGAATATTCACTCAATGATTTTGCTTTGTTCTTTGTGATGTATCATTCTCTATGTTTTATTCAAATTAGGATGTAAAACTCCATTTCACGTCTGTGATATTTGTACACTATGTTAATTTGTTATAGTTATTTGCTATCTAATTTTAGAAACTATTTTATATTTCTATACTCTAGTCTTTCATAATAAACTACATATATATTCTCTGTTTTTTGTATTTATTGGAAAGTTTTACATGAATTGGTAAGAATCAACAAGTTTTGGACGTGTTTGTGTCATTATTTAGCTGTAGTCTGATTATTGTTTGGAAATTGTAGTTATGTCCCTTGAAACATATTGTTTTTCTATTCATTGAAATGAAGCTCGTAAATTGACAATGATGTCGAACATGTGCAAAGGAATTTCTTTTAAATCAAGATTTCATATTTTGCCAAAATGAATATGCAAGATTTTTTTCAATTCTATGCCAGAGTGTTCCTGTTTCAACTTTAAATTCTTTCAAAAATAGGAGAAGAATGACTGCAAGAAACAGGAGTGGAGAGAGATATCACGAAAAACAAATGATTGCAAAAAACAGAGAATTGATCAATGACCAGGTTAAACTAAAGAAAGAAAGACAGAAAGTTACACCCATAGCAAACGACGTTATAAATAGACATTTCAACGCTCTATAGAAAACGAATAACCATAAAAATTACTGCTCTAAAGGCCAACATGAATGATTACATAAATAAATTTGTGAAAACGAAAACGTTTGAACGAATATAATACGGAAGTCAGTGCTTAAATAAGCGAATAGATTTACAATAGTGAATAAATAAAGCCAAAGAATGAACGTACAAATTAATTAATGGATGAATGATTGAATGAATGAAAATGTGCACGAACCAACAACGAATATATACATCGAACAGTGGATTCACGAACGAATGAATAAGTTAATGAATGAAGAACGAAGGAATGCATGCAACAATGCTTAATAATGAAGCCAATGAAGGAAAGAACAAATGAATGAATGACTGAATTAATGCCGAACGCAGGAATGCAGGCTCCAATGCTTAATAAAGCCAGGGAACGAAAGAACAAATTAATTCACATATGAATGAATGAATGAATAAATCCACGAACAATTGAATGCATACACATTTGCATAAAAGAGCCAATAAAAGAAGGAACGAATTAATTTAGGAACAAATGAATGAATATATGAACGAACGAACTTTATATGCAATTAATGCATAAATGAACGAACAAATGAATGAATGAATGAATGAATAAATGAAGAATTTTGGAAAAGGTGAGAAAAGTGATAGCTGGCCGATACAAGTACTAAAAAAACCCTGGTACACCTCGACCAATCCCTGAGAATTTTGTGATAACATATTCTTTTGAAGAAAGACGAACATTAAATATTTTGAATATTTCTTCTATTCTGAGAGATATTTCTTTTATGTTTTCTATTTCAAGCCCTATCAAGTTAGATTGTGATCTGTAAAAATATTAGCATAGCCTACAGACAGTCTGTTAGGATGACCAAAAAGTTGAAATTTTAAAACTCAACCAAAACGCTGAGAAGCGTGTTTCAATAATTATTTAGTTTAATGATTTTATCGTGTTATATAGAGATTCTATTCTTTAGTCATGACAACTGGTAATTCCATGTGATGAATATATGCTCTTATTGACCAAGTTTGAGAATTGATATTTTATGTCCATTCTAATAGGCAGTATATTAGAAACTCTAGCTGCAGAACACAGTGACCTCTTTATCATGCTTATGACACGTGTTTCAGATACACAATGCTCACCAGGACTGTTAGTTTAGAAAATGTTCACTGTGCAGTGCCAAACTTGGACATGAGGTGCATGAGCAATGTTGGGAAATCACTGAACAGGAATGAGAAGTCGACGAGAAGAATATTCTACACTAGGAAGAGTTTTTTATGAAATGAAATTATGCAATAATGATATTGCACTCGAACGCCCCTCCCCCCTTTCAACCCATCTTCATAAATCTATGAATAATTTGTTTGATTTGAAAAGAAAAATTCATCTAGCAGCTGAGATCATTTTATTATAAACTGTAGACAAAAATAAAACAGACAAAATCAAAATTCAATCACAATTACTTTTTAAGGGATCGTCACACTTTCTAAATCTGTGTAGGTGATTCTTTAAATAAACCAATGACGTCATAATTTGTTCTGGCATTTAATTGGTCGAATTATTTAAAAATTGAACTTATTGCCCGTAGAAATGTCTTCAAATTACAATACCCTGTACTGCAGAATTTATTCTTTGTCATCTTCAATGATAAACCAATCAAGGTTCCTGGATAATCCCAAATGCATCGATCTTTTCTTCTGTAAGGTCGGTTCGAAAATGGAAACTCGCCACTCGCTGCTAGAACTTCTAACTTCGTTCAATTCCAGATAAAAATTCACTGGTAACACAACAGACATCTTTGGAGGAATATAAGTTAAATTAAAACAGAAGTTTATTTCACCGTATTTGTATATATCCCAATGCCTTTTTCGAATAATGTAATATAGACTTAAATTGTCTCCATGTATAAATAGGTCATCCACACTCCCTAATATTCAAATATATCTCTGTGATTTTTTCTCTTGTTCTTGACAAAAATGTCAAAATTTTCTATAAAAATCTATATCACAACTAGTAGAACCTCACGTAACCCAATATCAACTATATGATTGTGTTCTTGATAAGAATACAATAATCAAACCAAATATGAGTTCAATCAGTTACTTTAAAATCAAAATCGAATGACATCGACAAAATGACAGAAAAGACAAATTCCCACACACTCCTTAGGTCTTATCGGAATTTGCTTAATCCCCAGAAATTGGTTCACTATTCCTAATCAACCAAAAAAAAACTATACTCGTACTTTGAGATTGTTTATAAACGCGTGCACTGTATTCCGCTTTGTTTGCCACAATAGTAGCCACTCTATTCGTCAATCTGTTTGCCACTCTGTTGGTAACTCATTTGACACTCTGATAGTTTCTCGTTTGCCACTCTATTCATGTTTTAAGGTCTGTTTGTCACTCTGATTTCCTCTCGTTTGTCATTCTATTCGACGCTATATTCCTCACTTTGTTTGCCACTCTATTTGCCACTATATTTGCCACTATATTTGCAACACTATTGGCAACACTATTTGCCACTCTATTTGCCACACTATTTGCCACTCTATTTGCAACTCTATTGGCCACTCTATTTGCAACTCTATTGGCCACACTATTCGTCAATCTGATTGCCACTCTGTTTATCACTCTATTCTCAACTCTGTAACTTTGCAACTCAGTTTGCTTCTTTGTTTCTCACTCTAATTGCTTCTCGTTTGCCACTCTGTTCGTTACTCTGTTTGACTCTTTATTCGTCACTCTGTTTACCACTCTGTTTGCCACATCTCGTCACCAATGAACCTATCTACAAGTCTGGGATGCTTGACATCAATAGTTAAATTCGAAATCTTCAAAATCTGTTTTTAAATTACTTCTAATTCTACCCCGATCAATTAGCTTATTTTGGTCTGCTTATAAATTACTTTTCTGCAAGAAAGGCTTTTTTTTCTTACCATAATAAAGTTATCATTATTAGCAGTTACTTCGTCAAGATGTTATAGGTCGTGACATTGACATAAACTTTGTTGTAACATCGACGTCACGTACAATGTAACATTGACGTCACGTAACGTTGTATCTGTACCTCACGTCCTAATATTGACGTCACTTATGCTGTATTTGTTACCTCTGGGAAGTAGGAAGTTTCTTACTAGGAAGTTGTAGTTACCACTTGATTCTATTCGGGTCACATATGAAAAAATAGTGCAGACGCACGCGCTCTAGAGAGTTATACTTTATTTGCATAATAATTATATCACGTGTGTCCATTATATATAATTCTGATTGGTTGCCCAACATTAATAAGTTATATGGCGTGAACTCGTCGTAAAATAATTTTTTCTTCCCGAGTTCTCCTATAGAAAACAAGCAACTTGCGAGCAAATTTGAAGTAACGAATGCTATATACCATCTCGGAAGTCGTATTTCCCATATTTACCAGTAACAAATGCAGCATTAAGGTTGTTACACTGACGTCATCTTACGATTTTACATTAACGTCACTTAACGTGGAATAATTGACGTCACCAGAGTCGTATCATTGACGTCGATTTACATCGTAACATTGACGTCACCTAACATTGAAGTATTGATCCCACAGTATTTCATTAATCTTGTTATATTTCATTTCTTGACGGAAATAGATATTTATGTTATTTCAGAATGAATTATTGACAGTTAAGATCAGTTATTTGAGATTATTCTCGACTTGCATATCGATCAAAACACTTAATCGATTGTTAACGATATCAGATGACGAGCAGCAAGAAATTTGAAGGGCTCTCTTCTCATCTTTATTGAGTACAGAATATTGAGATAGATTGTGAAAAATCGCAGTTGTCTGAAGTTTCGTTTGTTCCGTTAATTATTAGATTTTTTTTTAAAATATAGACACTCCAGTTATGGTCTAGAGACGAGACTCTTGAACATTCGCCAAAATAACGACCTCTGCTTTAAATTCAAGCGCTGGAGAGGGCAGAAATTTGATTGGTTAAAGCATACGTCATCAAGTTAGGTCAGAAGGTTACATTGACTAATGTTCTAGAGGTCAACTTTAGACCCGACTGGAGTGGTCCTTTTAAAACTAACAGCTAAAAAAAAAAAAAACGGAACGAAATTTGGTCTCATTTTAATTAGTCTGTCATAAGTTACTCTTGTTTGTCGAGCGGTCAGAATAAAGTTAACCGTTATGACTGTCGTGCTCACGTCTAGTTTCAAGGCCTCGGTGGCATGTTTTGAAACGTGATGGCACCACAACCCACCTTGAATACGTGGATATTGATATTGTCAACAACTCCATTATAATCCATAGATTATCGCCCCATATTAGATATTGATAGTTAATATATACGTTGTTATTATTGATAATTTTATTATTGTAGCGAGTCTATTTTAAACGGACAAATAGATAACTATACTGTCTTTGTATTGATATCCTAAAAATATCTGCGTGTATTATTTCATCCATTGATTAATAACTGCTAATCAACCCTATCGATAATTCGTAAAGGTATGTTGTCGTCTAGAAATCTGCTTTACTTAACAAATGGTCGAAAAAAAATCATTAGAGGGTAGGTAACTGTCAAAAAAGCTATCAAACTATAGGTACAAGTCAGCAAGTTTCTAGATAGTAGATAACTGTCAAAAAAGCTATCAAACTATAGGTACAAGTCAGCAAGTTTCTAGATAGTAGGTAACTGTCAAAAAAGCTATCAAAAGCTAAGTACGAGTCAGCTAGTTTCTAGATAGTAGATAACTGTTAAAAAAGCTTCAAAAGCTAGGTACAAGTCAGCTAGTTTCTAGATAGTAGATAACTGTCAAAAAAGCTATCAAAATATAGGTACAAGTCAGCAAGTTTCTAGATAGTAGATAACTGTCAAAAAAGCTTTCAAAAGCTAGGTACAAATCAGCAAGTTTCTAGATAGTAGATAACTGTCAAAAAAGCTATCAAAAGCTAGGTACGAGTCAGCTAGTTTCTAGATAGTAGATAACTGTCAAAAAGATACCAAAAGCTAGGTACGAGTCAGCAAGTTTCTAGATAGTAGATAACTGTCAAAAAAGCTATCAAAAGCTAGGTACGAGTCAGCTAGTTTCTAGATAGTAGATAACTGTCAAAAAAGCTATCAAAAGCTAGGTACAAGTCAGCTAGTTTCTAGATAGTAGATAACTGTTTAAAAAGCTATCAAAAGCTAGGTACAAGTCAGAAAGTTTCTAGATAGTAGATAACTGTCAAAAAAGCTATCAAAAGCTAAGTACGAGTCAGCTAGTTTCTAGATAGTAGATAACTGTCAAAAAAGCTATCAAAAGCTAGGTACGAGTCAGCTAGTTTCTACATAGTAGATAACTGTCAAAAAAGCTATCAAAAGCTAAGTACGAGTCAGCTAGTTTCTAGATAGTAGATAACTGTCAAAAAAGCTATCAAAAGCTAGGTACGGGTCAGCTAGTTTCTACATAGTAGATAACTGTCAAAAAAGCTATCAAAAGCTAGGTACAAGTCAGAAAGTTTCTAGATAGTAGATAACTGTCAAAAAAGCTATCAAAAGCTAAGTACGAGTCAGCTAGTTTCTAGATAGTAGATATCTGTCAAAAAAGCTATCAAAAGCTAGGTACGAGTCAGCTAGTTTCTAGATAGTAGATAACTGTCAAAAAAGCTATCAAAAGCTAAGTACAAGTCAGCAAGTTTCTAAATAGTAGATAACTGTTAAAAAACTATCAAAAGCTAGGTACAAGTCAGAAAGTTTCTAGATAGTAGATAACTGTCAAAAAAGCTATCAAAAGCTAGGTACGAGTTAGCTAGTTTCTAGATAGTAGATAACTGTCAAAAAAGCTATCAAAAGCTAGGTACGAGTCAGCTAGTTTCTAGATAGTAGATAACTGTCAAAAAGATACCAAAAGCTAGGTACGAGTCAGCAAGTTTCTAGATAGTAGATAACTGTCAAAAAAGCTATCAAAAGCTAGGTACGAGTCAGCTAGTTTCTAGATAGTAGATAACTGTCAAAAAAGCTATCAAAAGCTAGGTACAAGTCAGCAAGTTTCTAGATAGTAGATAACTGTTTAAAAAGCTATCAAAAGCTAGGTACAAGTCAGAAAGTTTCTACATAGTAGATAACTGTCAAAAAAGCTATCAAAAGCTAAGTACGAGTCAGCTAGTTTCTCGATAGTAGATAACTGTCAAAAAAGCTATCAAAAGCTAGGTAGGAGTCAGCTAGTTTCTAGATAGTAGATAGCTGTTAAAAAAGCTATCAAAAGCTAAGTACGAGTCAGCTAGTTTCTGGATAGTAGATAACTGTCAAAAAAGCTATCAAAAGCTAGGTACGAGTCAGCTAGTTTCTAGATAGTAGATAACTGTCAAAAAAGTTGTCAAAAGCTAGGTACGAGGCAGCAAGTTTCTAGATAGTAGATAACTGTCAAAAAAGCTATCAAAAGAAGTGTGAAATTTAGATGATTATATCCCTTAAAAAACATTGCGAGCAACTGATCATCATCAAAGGGAAACGCTATTATCATCTAATTATTCGTCATTAGCAATTTAGACAATTCTATAGCCACCCGTGTTATTTTTCTCAATGAAAATACGGCATTTAATTCGCCTACAAATCTATAACTACTATAGTAAACAATTAAATCGCTTGTTGGGCCTTTTGCTAGTCTTTTATTGACAGAAATACGTGGTTTTGGCAAATAATATTGAGTTCATATATCTCAGCAAATCTCGAAATCTAAATTAGTTAATTGTACACGAACACGTTTCCAGTGCAATTCAATAGCTAGATAAATAAGGATCGTTACAGATGAGACAAGGAAATATTTCAGGAAATTTGTGCTGTCTCAGGAAATCCTATTCAAAACAGCTGTTAATAGTTCTAGTATAAATTTAAATCAATATCATTTAGTATTGAAGGCATAGTACAAAGTTTTTCTATCTGTTTAGACTAATGCCAACAAAGTTTCCTTCATTGTACACTACATGGTGGTGTGCATCATGTCTTCATTGGATCATTTGAACAGAAAAGGTCGTAAAAACAAATTTCAGTGCAATTACCTGAGTCGATTCAAGTAGCATGTAAAACTCATTCCATTTCATTAGTTCAATAAGATACAGAACAGTAGGATATAAAACTCTATTTCATTTTATTAGTCTAACAAGATACAGAACAGTAGGATATAAAACTCTATTTCATTTCATTAGTCCAATAAGATACAGAATAGTAGGATATAAAACTCTATTTCATTTCATTAGTTCAATAAGATACAGAACAGTTGGATATAAAACTCTATTTCATTTCATTAGTTCAATAAGATACAGAATAGTAGGATATAAAACTCTATTTCATCATTTCATTAGTTCAATAGGATACAGAACAGTAGGATATAAAACTTTATTTCATTTCATTAGTTCAATGAGGTACAGAACAGTAGGATATAAAACTCCATTTCATTTCATTAGTTCTATAAGATACAGAACAGTAGGATATAAAACTCTATTTCATTTCATTAGTTCAATAAGGTACAGAACAGTAGGATATAAAACTCTATTTCATTTCATTAGTTCAATAAGGTACAGAACAGTAGGATATAAAACTCTATTTCATTTCATTAGTTCAATAAGATACAGAACAGTAGGATATAAAACTCTATTTCATTTCATTAGTTCAATAAGGTACAGAACAGTAGGATATAAAACTCTATTTCATTTCATTAGTTCAATAAGGTACAGAACAGTAGGATATAAAACTACATTTCATTTCATTAATTCAATAAGGTACAGAACAGTAGGATATAAAACTCTATTTCATTTCATTAGTTCAATAAAATACAGAACAGTAGGATATAAAACTCTATTTCATTTCATTAGTTCAATAAGGTACAGAACAGTAGGATATAAAACTCTATTTCATTTCATTAATTCAATAAGGTACAGAACAGTAGGATATAAAACTCTATTTCATTTCATTAGTTTAATAAGGTACAGAACAGTAGGATATAAAACTCTATTTCATTTCATTAATTCAATAAGGTACAGAACAGTAGGATATAAAACTCTATTTCATTTCATTAGTTCAATAAGGTACAGAACAGTAGGATATAAAACTCAACTTTTTTTCCTTTGACATCTCTCG
>NW_008709687.1:78746-101488 GCF_000327385.1 Lottia gigantea | reverse complement strand
GGTACAAGTCAGAAAGTTTCTAGATAGTAGATAACTGTCAAAAAAGCTATCAAAAGCTAGGTACGAGTCAGCTAGTTTCTAGATAGTAGATAACTGTCAAAAAAGCTATCAAAAGCTAAGTACGAGTCAGCTAGTTTCTAGATAGTAGATAACTGTCAAAAAAGCTATCAAAAGCTAGGTACGGGTCAGCTAGTTTCTACATAGTAGATAACTGTCAAAAAAGCTATCAAAAGCTAGGTACGAGGCAGCAAGTTTCTAGATAGTAGATAACTGTTAAAAAAGCTTCAAAAGAAGTGTGAAATTTAGATGATTATATCCCTTAAAAAACATTGCGAGCAACTGATCATCATCAAAGGGAAACGCTATTATCATCTAATTATTCGTCATTAGCAATTTAGACAATTCTATAGCCACCCGTGTTATTTTTCAAAATGAAAATACGGCATTTAATTCGCCTACAAATCTATAACTACTATAGTAAACAATTAAATCGCTTGTTGGGCCTTTTGCTAGTCTTTTATTGACAGAAATACGTGGTTTTGGCAAATAATATTGAGTTCATATATCTCAGCAAATCTCGAAATCTAAATTAGTTAATTGTACACGAACACGTTTCCAGTGCAATTCAATAGCTAGATAAATAAGGATCGTTACAGATGAGACAAGGAAATATTTCAGGAAATTTGTGCTGTCTCAGGAAATCCTATTCAAAACAGCTGTTAATAGTTCTAGTATAAATTTAAATCAATATCATTTAGTATTGAAGGCATTGTACAAAGTTTTTCTATCTGTTTAGACTAATGCCAACAAAGTTTCCTTCATTGTACACTACATGGTGGTGTGCATCATGTCTTCATTGGATCATTTGAACAGAAAAGGTCGTAAAAACAAATTTCAGTGCAATTACCTGAGTCGATTCAAGTAGCATGTAAAACTCATTCCATTTCATTAGTTCAATAAGATACAGAACAGTAGGATATAAAACTCTATTTCATTTTATTAGTCTAACAAGATACAGAACAGTAGGATATAAAACTCTATTTCATTTCATTAGTCCAATAAGATACAGAATAGTAGGATATAAAACTCTATTTCATTTCATTAGTTCAATAAGATACAGAACAGTTGGATATAAAACTCTATTTCATTTCATTAGTTCAATAAGATACAGAATAGTAGGATATAAAACTCTATTTCATCATTTCATTAGTTCAATAGGATACAGAACAGTAGGATATAAAACTTTATTTCATTTCATTAGTTCAATGAGGTACAGAACAGTAGGATATAAAACTCCATTTCATTTCATTAGTTCTATAAGATACAGAACAGTAGGATATAAAACTCTATTTCATTTCATTAGTTCAATAAGGTACAGAACAGTAGGATATAAAACTCTATTTCATTTCATTAGTTCAATAAGGTACAGAACAGTAGGATATAAAACTCTATTTCATTTCATTAGTTCAATAAGATACAGAACAGTAGGATATAAAACTCTATTTCATTTCATTAATTCAATAAGGTACAGAACAGTAGGATATAAAACTCTATTTCATTTCATTAGTTCAATAAGGTACAGAACAGTAGGATATAAAACTCAACTTTTTTTCCCTTTGACATCTCTCGGTAGTTTCCGTATATCGGAATTGCTAGCAAAACCTTCAGTGGGCAGTGTTATTTCATCAGCAAAACAGATGTAGAAATTCAAGACGTAATTTGTGTGTGGTCAAACTGTTAAGGATGGGTAACTCTCAATTAATTAACAGAAAACCGATAAACGTCACGTGGGATCTAAGTTTATTAACAATAGTATTACTGAGTATCTTCTTGTCCAATAGAAAATAATCATTGAATGAAAAAGATATGAATGAAGATTGATTTTTCCCACGCTACTGTCATATATGAATCAAGTATTGATTGAAAGGCTCTCGAACCGATGACGGAAAGTAAAAGCGACTTATGTCGATGACGGGTTTGCGAAAGGGAGTGACTTTATGGCTCAGTCTGACCTTTTGCACTCAATGACCTGTCTGCTTGGTTAGTCATGCTGGTTTGTGGCACCAAATTCCAGGATTTTGTTGGAATTTGTCTGAATCATTCCAATTCCTTATTTCATCATTTTTGGTCAATACAAAGACGTGCGAGACTATTCCAACAAGTTATTTTTTTTTACAGAGAAGTGTTGAAAGATAAGAGATTATTTCCCTCTTACAGAATGTCGAATTAGAATTCAGACGGGCAACGCCATGCAGAGCCCACGAGGGAAATTTTGCCAGTACAGCGACATTAGCCGTTTCTTAACAATCGATCGTGGAATCTGTAACGAGCACAGCCTGTAGCAAACGATGCAATTTTTCGATTTCTAAAAAATACAATTTAAGAATTCAAGGTTAAATTTTACCTTTAATCTGTGAAACTTGTAAACATGTTTTTGAGGCTGGAAATTAGAAAAAAAACAATCAAAAGTACATGTACATGTGTTGTCCGAAACTTGCGCAATATTGTCAGATAGAGGTGAGATCCCTTTCAGATGGTGGCTTTTGTCTATGCGCCTTTTATGTAGATATCGCACTTTGAATCTCATTCCTGACGATTGCCAGTCTGCATAATGCGTCAAGCATAAAATCAGAAAAAATCCATATTAAAACAGTGTACGCTAAAAACGACAGCCACCATATAAATGTCAGTTTATGAATGATGATGATATTGTAGACAACTGACTTAAACGGGAAGCATGCATCAAGGTCAGTCTTAATTCCGTTTTTTGTTCGCATTCATTTTTAATATATCCGCTTCAGTTAGGGTCTAACGACAGCCATCTTGAACGTTCGTCAAATTGACCTAACATGATAAACACCGCGTCACAATATTCTAGCACTGGAGAGGGTAGAAATTTGATTGGTTAAATTAAGCAGACGTCATCGAGTTGGGTCGAAAGGTTGTTTTGACGAAGGTTAAAGAGGGCTGTTGTTAGACTCTAACTGAAGTGGCTATATTAAAAACTAAACGCTAATGAAAAAGAAACGAAAGTTTGGGCTAATTTTTTATTAAACTGGCATCAAAGTCCAAATAATGTTGAAATTTAAGTAACAGGTAACTAGAAGCAATCTATGCGTCTATGTAGATTGGAGTTGGAAAGTTTCGGACTAAACAGCTGATGAAATGCAAATTGGATTTGTAAGAATAAATCTAGCAGGAACAATGGTTAATAATTTTTGAACAAAAGATCCCAGGGGTGTAAAATCTGGAAGGTGGGTGGTTGGTACTAACTAAAGTATTTTATAGTAAATTGTACTGTAGTTAATCAATGGATTTAATACACAGCTGGCTTACTAGTTACTATTATTATTACTAATCCAATATTGCTCTGAATCAACTTTTACAGCTGTCTGACGGTCTAAAGATAATACATATACACTACTACTCCAAACAGATCCACTGCAAAACGGATTTACAGAAAAATACCCACAATACCCGGCAATACCGAACCAAGGTAAAAAGTGTGCACGGCAAACACTGACCCACAATAAATCTGAACAACAAAACTGACCGCGGCAAAACTGACCCACGGCAAGAGACGACCCCAGTTGAAACTGACCGGCGGCAATACTGACACGGAAAACATAACCCCGGGTAAAACTGACACTAGGAAAAACGGAAGAACAGACCCTCACCTATACTACCCTACTACAAAAGGGATATAAGGCAAAACTGACCAACTGCACAAACAAAAAACGTTTTGCCCATCTTAATGTTTAGTGGTCATATAAAATATCGGCCCACCTTGCCCCCAGTCTCCCCTACCAATAAATCCTGAACCATATAAGGCTGCAATCTTACTGTTTATTATAATAATATTGAGACCAGTATTTATCATCTATAATATCTGACATCATCACGACCGATTTAATAATTCTGTAACATCTTGTATGATCCATAATGAGTGATGACTTCATCATTATTCATTACCAAGTACAAATGCAATGACGTAATATGGGCTTTATCTTATTTTTGGCACTTGGTTTAAAAGGTATACTACCTCTTAGGACCCCGGTTCCCAGTCTGGTGTGTTTTCGCCCCCTTGGGGATGTGGGGAGGGGTGTCAGGGGTGTGGCCAACTGGTATAGGAGAAGAATTTGTAGTTTTGAATTGAGACAGCACCTTACCTCATCACATGTTGAAAATGTGGATATAACAATTTTTTTAGGGATGTGAAAGGTCCAGGTGATTACTCCAGGATGTGAAGGCTGAGAAAGGTTGGGGACCACTGTCTTAGGATTGGTTTAAAATACTACCGTTGGGAGAAGCTTTTGGTAGAGAAGATTTGAAATTGTAAGATTAAATGCCTTGAAGATAATGAAGAATGTCGACAATGTGAAGAATTTCTAGTGATATGAAACGTGTTCAATTTTGGAGATTTTCCAATGACCTAATTTTTTTGATTGACATATATCAAACATGAACGTGCAGTTTGGAACTCAAATAACACAGAATGTAAACTATGTACATGTTTTACATTGTAGATTGTTTTTGACATGAGCCTGGACATTATCACGACTGACAACCCCACCTCGGCACCAGGCCCGTAGCCAGACTTGATTGTTCGGGAGGAAGTGACATGGGGGTGGGGGAAAGTAATATATCCGGAGGGGCAATGGTGTCTTTAGTTGAAGTAATGAATTTCGTTGTCCAAAGGCTTCAACCCATGCATAGTAAAGATAATAACTTTTTAAACATAGTTTCCCACTGTCAAGGACATGGGATCCAATGTGGCTCGCTTACTAGCTAACCTAAAGGTCTAGGCTTCAATCTTAATGAGCAATAAAGTTGTATTGGGTATTGTAAGGAGGCAAAGATAATAAATTACTTCAAGTTTTTAGACTTTGAACCCATATCTGAAGATTTAACCAAATACCAAAACTCAAAGGAGCCACAACCAGTGGCAGTGTAAGAAAAACTCTTATAGAATAATACATATGGTTGAAATAGTTTGTTTAAAGAGTGACTGCCTGTTATAGTCAATTTCTTTTCTCTTGAAGGGAACTCAGATCGAGTGATAATTCAGTTTCTTTAGATACTGTTAGTCTCCAGGAGCGATCAGCCACACTCACGAAGTCCACTCTCTCAATGACAGTTCTAGGGATGCACAAGAATGTTTGCTAGATCGCAATCAGGATTTAAGAAAATTCTATCTTATAATATATAGAATTTATCATTTTACGAGATTTATCCAGGAATAACAATGTTCTGCGGCTGCAAAACAACAAGATTTTTTTTTCACAAACTGCACTAACAGAAGAAGCACATATAAATCTCTGTCATAAGATGCAGAAGCACATACAATTCTCTTTAATAATGTGCAGAATCAAATACAAATCTCTTTCATAAAATACAGAAACACATACAATTCACTTTGATAACATGCAGAAGCACATACAATTCTCTTTCATGAGATGCAGAAACACATAGATCACTGCGTTTACAAACACTTCCTATGATATACGAAAGGTGGCTATTGCATTCAAGGTATTAGACGCAGTTCGTAATAGCTTGACATTGTGAAGATGCCTTGATCCACGCTTCATGCACACTAATGCATGCGGTTAAAGTCTTCCTTAACGAAATAAGGTATATGACGTAAAGCTCCTTTTCAGGTTGGGAATAGCCACACTCTATCATAACAAGGAGAAGTTTTAATGTCTTGATTGTTTATTTAACTTAATAAAGCAACTCAAAGTCCAGTAAGACGTGAATTGTTTTGAACTTTGGCCTTCGAGAAGGAGAGAAAAATGTAAAAATTGTGGAGAATTTTGGGACTGGTATAATCTGTTATTTTAGTACCTATATTTCAATAAGTAATTAGTTTTAAAACAAAAATACCCTCCAATCTTTCAATCAGCCCATCAATCAAGGTGTTATTACCACAGAGGCTAAAGGTCAAGGAAAATTTGTTCCTATTAAACGTTGGTTGTGTTTTTGTACTGATCACGCCTTGCGTTCAGTTGACAGATCATTTCGTAGCGCATGGTTTGACTTGGCAGGTCTTATGGCCTGTGTTATCAGCCCTTGTCCCACCTCCTTCATCCCTAGCTACATGACTTGTGTCGTTTGTTATAATGCAGGCTTTTGGTGGGGCCATCTTCACGATGTCAAGCTATACGAACTACGTCTATCATTATTGTCGTCATCATAATCTTGCATCACCTAAGTTTGTAAATGATGCGATTTAATTGGATTGAACGCTAGCGAATACAGCCAATTAAAGCCCTCGGCATAAAGACTAAACGGTTTTTCGGGTTTTGGGTGACAGACTCTCTGTCGACGGCTCTGATTGGCGCAATGTTTAGTATTTAAGGCGTCTGAGTGGCTGTACTCGCTAGCGTATATACAATCAACTCAAATCGCTGTATTTACAAACTTGACATTGTGAAGATGCTGTGGGACATTGCATTAGGCCGTCCTTGTAAGTATCAGACGAATTTCAATGTCACGAACTAGTCGTACTTTTGATTTCTCTTTACCATCATGTCAAAATTTGTTAACAAACTTTCAATTAATATCTACCTGCCAGACATTTGATGGATGTACCTACCCTTGTCAAAAATATATTATGATAATAAATTATAGCTTGTACATTAATTATTCGTATTGTCGGATATAGAGTCGTTCCTCCGAGGATAAAAGTAATTTTGGAGATTTTGTTAGTTAGTATTAGACAATTCGCCCCATGGTTATAATGTTATAGGTTTGTACTAAGTGATACCGGTTTTAATAGCCGAATATCAGCTGATCGTTACACCTTTCTGACTCAGCAGTATTTTTAGCTGGCTATTTAATGAAGAGCGCCGCCAACTTGGAGTCTTGTCTTACTGGTAAAGTCTACATCTTCAGCTGATAACTGTTTTAACAGGCTGGGCGGTTGGTGTAGCATGCCCTACATGTAATTGTTTTGTTGAGAAAATTTCTCATGAAAATTATAAAGAGGAGAGAGAAAGGAAGAAGGGACTGTAGAGTCAGTGGAAAGAAAGAGCTAAGAGGAGCAGGAAGAAGAAAGAATGGAAGAGCTAAGAGGAGCAGGAAGAAGAAAGGATGGAAGAGCTAAGAGGAGCAGGAAGAAGAAAGGATGGAAGAGTAAAGAGGAGCAGGAAGAAGAAAGGATGGAAGAGCTTAGAGGAGCAGGAAGAAGAAAGGATGAAAGAGCTAAGAGGAGCAGGAAGAAGAAAGGAAGGAAGAGTTAAGAGGAGCAGGAAGAAGGTTGGAAGAGCTAAGAGGAGCAGGAAGAAGAGACAGTCGGAAGAAGGATGGAAGAGTTAAGAGGAGCAGGAAGAAGAAAGGATGAAAGAGCTAAGAGGAGCAGGAAGAAGAAAGGATGGAAGAGCTAAGAGGAGCAGGAAGAAGAAAGGATGGAAGAGTTAAGAGGAGCAGGAAGAAGAAAGGTTGGAAGAGCTAAGAGGAGCAGGAAGAAGAGACAGTGGGAAGATGAATGGATGGAAGAGTTAAGAGGAGCAGGAAGAAGAGACAGTGGGAAGAAGGATGGATGGAAGAGTTAAGAGGAGCAGGAAGAAGAGACAGTGGAAGAAGGATGGAAGCTCATGGGAGAAGGAAGAAAGAGCTAAGAGTAGAAGAAGATACAGTAGAAGGAAGAGTTAAGAGGAGCAGGAAGAAGAGACAGTGGGAAGAAGAATGGATGGAAGAGTTAAGAAGAGCAGGAAGAAGAGACAGTAGGAAGAAGGATGGAAGAGTTAAGAGGAGCAGGAAGAAGAGACAGTGGGAAGAAGGATGGATGGAAGAGTTAAGAGGAGCAGGAAGAAGAGACAGTGGGAAGAAGGATGGAAGCTTAGGGGAGAAGGAAGAAAGAGCTAAGTGTAGAAGAAGATACAGTAGAAGGAAGAGTTAAGAGGAGCAGGAAGAAGAGACAGTGGGAAGAAGAATGAATGGAAGAGTTAAGAGGAGCAGGAAGAATTAAATTCTTGAATAATTCAACGACTAAAATTGGGCTTAAAAACAATTCATAAGTATCCACACTGGTCAAATAAAATTGCAGGAGGATTCCCTCCCTTGCAGTAAAACGTATATAAAACGTTACTATTTAGATTTGAAAATTTTGACTCACATTTCATAAGAATTCCTATATCACCCTAATGACCTGACCTAGGTTATTGTTGAATTAGTGGGGATATCGAACCAACCCGAGACAAGAAGATAACCAAGTTTTATCTTTCTTTGCCCACTCCCCCTACTAAAACATGTTATTAACCGATATCTTTCTTTGATTATATCCATCTATCGTTTCGTTTCCGCAAGGGATTCATCTTTTTGTAACTTTTCAAGCTATTACAAGTTACATGTAATTAATTGATTGGGTGGCACGAGCCTATTCTCGGAAGAACTGGCCAAGACATTGGGATTTTTCTTACATTGAGATGGATTCTGCAGCTTGCAGGTGAACCAATGAGTGCTGAATGAGACCCCCCCCCCCCCTATTCTCGGAAGAACTGGCCAAGACATTGGGGTTTTTCTTACATTGAGATGGATTCTCACGGTTTGTTTTGTAAAAATGATGACACGCAAGAAAACTTCTTTATTATATATTGAAGCATGAAAACCGCATTTTTCGTTACTAATCTGAAACAGCTGGTTCGCACTCATGCAGTGTCAATTCATGGAATTACCTAGGCTAATACCACTACTACATTTCCTCATTGCACACTGCATAGATTTATTCTTCTCAATTACAGTTAAATAAGGTGCAAAAGAGATAATCCTAAAAATTCCGTTTGATTAGCTTAAATCATCAATACTCGATAACCTGAAAGTGCAGAGTTCAATCCCGGCATAGGTCGAGATAATAGCTTAAGATCATTCAGTGATGAAGGTCGTAGGGGCAAAATTTCCTTTATGGCACACTGCAAGGTGTCGTTCGTTTGCATTAGTGCAATTAGGTAGTAGCACGTAAAACTCCATTCATTTCATTAGCTCAAATCAACAATAATACAGTACGTGACGTATAACATTTTAAAATATGTTTTATTATTTCTATTAAAATAGAATAAAAACGGATTGTTGACGGATTGTTGACGGCTTGTTGACGGTTCTAATTTGACTTACAAGCGAGAAGTTGACAGTTTAAATATATTAATAATTCTAAACATGAAACTGTCAGACGCCTCGTGGATAGATTCTATCAATCATAAACTTGAAATTTAAAATTGAATTTGAAAACATTTACTATTATCTTCCTTGTAAAAATTCAGGAAACAGCATGACTCATATCTCCTTTTTATGAAGCCCCCCTATCCCTTTACGGTATGGGGCCGAAGTCGTTCAGCGAGTTAGGCGCTTGCTCGCTCAACTTCTAGCGTTCAATCTAGTGGCTCAACAACATGAGAAGGGGCTCGTGAATTCAATACACCCCTCCCCCGCTTAAATAAAGACATATTGCCCTTGGTAGGGCCAGCATAAGTTATTTTTTCTATATTTGTGTATATTTTATTAAGCAAAGTAAATACATACTACATATTATAGTTCTTGCTATATAACAAACAGAAATCAACATGAAAACAAATATGTACAATTTGTCATGTAAAAGAAATATAACAACATTACAAATTTTTATTGCCCTGATTCTTTATTGACTTTAGGAGATTATGATCTGTTCATTTTAAAAATGATAGAAACGCCCAAAATCGACAATTAAAATACCGACGGCGTATGTAATGCAATGTAAAAATATATTCAGATTTTTAATGTGTGTTAATTTTTGATATTTTTTTTATTAATTTATTTTTACTGGGGGATGAGGTGTTTCAACCAGTCCTATATATTAGAGCCTCTGGTTCAATCCTGGCATAGGTCGAGATAACATTTGTGGATTTTTTTTTATCCCGGTTTCTCCCCTGTTTGTGAAGTTCTACTAGTTGGCAAAAATATCTAGTCGTCTGTATAAAGGACATAAAACAACACTGTGCACATTAAAGACCTTTTGAAAGTTGAAATACTGAAGTGCTAATACCACTGCCCAAACTAAATTGTCCTCGTTGCACATTGCAGGCCAGAAAGAGTGCAGAATTGTCGGAAGTAAAACTCATTTCATTTGTTAAAATGCAGATCGAGATGAATTGAGGTTTTTTTTTCTTCAACTACCACCCATGGTCTGTTGAAATTTGTTGCAACACATGTTCAAGGTTAATGAAATACTCAACCAATCAAAAAGCCTATTGTCAGTATCTTTAAAATTCGAACGGAAGGTGCCATATTTTTTTTATAAATTTCTTTTTCTATTTTAAAATGAAATATTCGTTAAAGAGGTCAGATGAGTTCGAAAAGTGCAAAAGACAGTAAATAATCTCATTTCTAAAAATATTAGCATATTATCACATAATAACAATTGTGTTTATTCCAGATTCTGCAAATGACTACTCAGTCACGAGTCATATAAAACTTTTTAGAATATTTTATAACAGTACTAAACTATATGACTGAAAAATAAGGATCCCAGTACCCTGAATGAAATGAAATGAAATGGAGTTTTATACTTTACTATTTGTACCTTATTGAGCTACTGAAATGAAATCGAACTTACTGTTCTGTACCTAATTGGACTAATGATGAAATAGAGTTTTATATCCTACTGTTCTGTACCTTATTGAATTAATGAAATGAAATGGAGTTTTATATCCTACTGTTCTGTACCTTATTGAATTAATGAAATGAAATGGAGTTTTATATCCTACTGTTCTGTACCTTATTAGACTAATGAAATGAAATGGACTTTTATATCCTACTGTTCTATTCCTTATTGGACTAATGAAATGAAATAGAGTTTTATATCCTATTGTGCTCTATTGTGCTAATGAAATGAAATGGAATTCTATATCCTACTTTTCTGTGACATTTTGACCTATTGTGTATAAATATCGAATATTCTACACAAGTCTCAAACCAATTTGACAAAATTTCCAACACTTGGAAGAGTGCTAAACCTTTTGCACGTAACTAGAACAAAAATGGCAATGAAATTCGGTCTCTGTCCTTGCCCAGGCCAAACAACTTGGCCACTTGACAAATTATTTAGAATATTCCACGAGTAAATATTGTTGTTTTCAAAACAAACAAAATATTTTCGTCTGTATGAAAATTATTAGATTATGGCCCAACGTTAGTCGTCTATTATTATTTGATAATATATATATATTTTGCAATGCACCACTGTATTGAACCTTTTTGAAGTCTTTCTTTTGAATTTCACGATCTTATAAAAGATGTAACAATGGACTTCCGCCATTTACGTGTTATCTTAAAGAGGGCCCTAAAAAGGAGAAGATTTGTTTGTTTTTGTTTTTGCATTTGTTTTGAACACACGGCGCTGGTTTCTTATCCCTTACGAACGAGTGACGCTTTGCCTCCTCCTGTCGGTACACCCGATCTGCATCACGCCTGTGGCGTGCAGGATGAAAGGTGAATACCCAATTAATTCCATAAAAAAGTCGGTTGGAATGTTTTGGCCGATTATGTTTACTGGATAATACTACTATAACGGTTGCGTGTCTGAAACACTTAACTTTGTTTTCTTTCCGATCTCTGACCAAGCCGAGGTCATTGATATTTTTGCGAGTGGAGGGGTCCCTGAAGGAGGGGAAGGTGGGGGGGGGGGGGTATCTTTTCTTCGTGTAAAACTCCACCTTTCCTTACAGATAACAGATGTCTAGACTTCATGCTTTTGTAATTGTAGAAGCATATGACGTCGGGTCCTTCTTCTGAAAGGCTATCAGCTGGTAGAGCAAATACCACTTGGGGGCCAGGAGGGTTCCTCGCGTATACAGCCTTGGGGTGCAATACGGGAATTTTTACACCAAATTTTTTTGAATTTCTGACTGTCGAAGACGAGCCTCGGTTTATTGGAAGCTTATTAAATAAACCACGATCTCTTCGATTTCTAACAGTCGCGAGATCTTTCAGGTGAACAGTCTGTAGCACACGAGGCCTCGGTTTATAGTCTAATTTGAACGACTAGACGGTTGTTTATGTCAGCTTTTCCTGCAACATTGGCAAGGGGCAGATACATAGGCAATTCCTCAAAATAAGCTGACAAACATCATGCGCCTCCGTGGTTCTTTGGGTTAAAGTACTATGTGAAGCGTCCCAATGACACAGTGCTGTGTCTGATATACCATTCATGTGAAAAGTCCTGCAGATGCTACAAGGTAATCGTTTCCTCAAAATAAGTTCACAAACACCAAGCGCCTCTGTGGTTCTTTGGGTTAAAGTACTATGTGAAGCGTCCCAATGACACAGTGCTGTGTCCGATATACCATTCCTGTGAAAATATGCTAAAAGATTTTCGTTTGAAACAAAAACGTTTTAATTAAACCAAAATATGAATTATATAAAACAAGACAAGTAAGATAAAAACACAGACCGATATAAAAATCAGACTTGAGCATTACATTTCAATATCGTAAAGATAGGGTAGTTACATTACCAACGTGACCTTATCTAGTAAATATGGATGGATTGAGTAGACTTTGATCTCATTGATTTCATATCTGAATGAATGAATGAATGAATGAATGAATGAAGGAATTACGACCAAATGAATGAAATAAATAAATGAGCTGAATAAATGAATTAATGGATAAAGCACAAAAATTATCACAATTTTTTTTTTAAAATACATCGTAGGAAAGTTTGATTGCGTTCACATTTTTTCAAGAATTATGAAAAGACAATTAGTTGGCTTAAAATAAATGAAATTTGTACAATATTTGACACAAAGTAACATACTTGGCAACTGGAGATTAGAGCCTCGAGACAAATGAAAAAATATATCAATTATGCACGAATAAAATAAATAAATAAATAAATAAATATCATACATTTATGGAACCGGGTTTACTCAGATAAATATATAACTGTAATAAATATAAATACATCGTTTAAAACCTGAACATGTATTTTGTTATTGCACCTTTTTTATATTACAAAAATTAAACTTGTTCATGTCCCAGTTTCGACCTTCAAACTTTATTCTACTACAACTGTACCCAATTCACTTGAGTGTCCCTGAGTGTCTTTACTTGTCTCCGTATATACCTCTGCTTCCAGGACCAGCGTCCACATGTCCCTTATTAAAATAAAATAGTCCAAGAATATAGTTTGCATTAATATAATACCATATATTCCATTCACAACACTATATGTATCACAGATAAGTCTTTCTACAACCAGTAACCACCCTCTGCCAACTGCGTCAGAACTCAATCCATCTCCGACCAATTCAATCGTAATCGTAATTGTTATCGTAGATGGAAACGAACACAACCATGTATAAACCTCACACGGGCATTTAAAACAGTTTGTGAAAGTAATTCTTATTTTTCTATCGGGTGGAACAAACTCATGCTTTGATATTCCACACACCAAGTGCCTTGTCGAGACACTCCTGGAACCATCCTGAAAATGACGTCATCAGCTCTGGGGGATACATATCCCTCTTCTTTCATCTCGACTTCATCATCGACAGTAACATTCATCATTCTAGGTAGTACGACAGACATGTTGCTTTATAGTTTCTTCTTTACGTTCTTCTAAAACTTAAAAAATTCTTCAAATATTCTTTGGTTAATAGCTCACTTCTTAGATTGCTTAATATCTCAAAACAGCTAAGAGCGTTTATGAAAAGACCGGCAACCTCCACGTGTTATATAGAATTTCTCGGCCCACTTTTACATTCAAACCACACCCTATAAATAATTTTGACCAATCAGATAAGGAACATTTTAAATGGAACACATATTATTAGTCAGTCAAACTGCGTCATTAGTTTTTTAAACCAATCAAGAGTGGAATGAATATCATATATATATTTACTACATAAATCAATATACAATTTCACTGGCTTCTGGCTACGTCGTCGATTGGAATGGACGTACTCAATTGATTCATAATGATTCCAGTTGGAGAAAGTCTGTAAGTCACAGAGCGAGCCTGTTTTGACATTTATGCTATTGTTTATGAACCTATGGTCCCGACAAATTTCTATAATGATAAATATTATATTTAATTTATTGGACACAGAACGTGTTCTACTTATAAAAAGACATTTCTATAAATAAATTCTATTCATATACACGCCCTTATGTTGAATCAAACGTTCGACCTCACTCTCGTATTGAGCAAGGTGGATATGTATAATAGCTTAAGAAAGGCATTCAATAAAAAAAATATATGTAATAATAGGCCTACAGCTCTACTATGGCAAAATATATTCACTATTTAAACAGTGCTCAGTACATCAATTGTAGAGTGATACAGAAATACCACTGTTAAAATAGTGCTCAATACATCAGTTGTAGAGCGATATAGAAATAACACTGTTAAAATAGTGCTCAATACATCAATTGTAGAGCGATATAGAAATACCACTGTTAAAATAGTGTTCAATACATCAATTGTAGAGCGATATAGAAATACCACTGTTAAAATAGTGCTCGATACATCAATTGTAAAGCGATATAGAAATACCACTGTTAAAATAGTGCTCGATACATCAATTGTAAAGCGATATAGAAATACCACTGTTAAAATAGTGCTCGATACATCAATTGTAGAGCGATATAGAAATACCACTGATAAAATAGTACTCAATACATCAATTGTAGAGCGATATATAAACACCACTGTTCAAATAGTGCTCAATACATCAATTGTAGAGTGATATATAAATACCACTGTTAAAATAGTGCTCACTACATCAGTTGTAGAGAGATACAGAAATACCACTGTTAATATTGTGCTTAATACATCAATTGTAGAGCGATATAGAAATACCATTGTTAAAATAGTGCCCAATACATCAATTGTAGAGCGATATATAAATACCACTGTTAAAATAGTACTCGATACATCAATTGTAAAGCGATATAGAAATACCACTGTTAAAATAGTGCTCGATACATCAATTGTAGAGCGATATAGAAATACCACTGTTAAAATAGTGCTCAATACATCAATTGTAGAACGATATATAAATACCACTGTTAAAATAGCTCTCAATACATCAATTGTAGAGAGATATAGAAATACCACTGTTAAAATAGTGCTCAATACATCAATTGTAGAGTGATATAGAAATACCACTGTTAAAATAGTACTCAATACATCAATTGTAGAGTGATATCGAAATACCACTGTTAAAATAGCTCTCAATACATCAATTGTAGAGAGATATAGAAATACCACTGTTAAAATAGTGCTCAATACATCAATTGTAGAGCAATATAGAAATACCACTGTTAAAATAGTGCTCAATACATCAATTGTAGAGCGATATAGAAATACCACTGTTAAAATAGTGCTCAATACATCAATTGTAGAGTGATATATAAATACCACTGTTAAAATAGTGCTCAATACATCAATTGTAGAGTGATATATAAATACCACTGTTAAAATAGCTCTCAATACATCAATTGTAGAGTGATATAGAAATACCACTGTTAAAATAGTGCTCAATACATCAATTGTAGAGTGATATATAAATACCACTGTTAAAATAGTGCTCAATACATCAATTGTAGAGTGATATAGAAATACCACTGTTAAAATAGTGCTCAATACATCAATTGTAGAGCTGTTAAAATAGTACTCAATACATCAATTGTAGAGTGATATATAAATACAACTGTTAAAATAGTGCTCAATACATCAATTGTAGAGTGATATATAAATACCACTGTTAAAACAGTACTCAATACCTCAATTGTAGAGCAATATACAAATACTACTGTTAAAACACCAATTCGAGATGATATCTTCGGTTTCAACCCGGTCGGAGGGGCTGATATTGAAAAAGCGTCCGGTCGTTCGAAGACTGCGAGGCCCCGTGTGCTACAGGACGTGTGCGTTTAAGATCCCTCGACATTTGGAAATCGAAAAAGAGTATCATTGCAAAATTCATTGCGCACTGCATGACGTTAGCCAAATTAGGTGCAGAAAACTCCATTCATTTCATTATTTTTTTCAATTCAATAAGAGACGTACAACCTTGTTAACAAAAAAAACCTACAGAAAAATTGTCAACAAAAACAAAGTAGTGGTATTAGTCATATTGATTACGCAGGTATAAAACCAAGACTAAGTGTACTGTATTATGTTTTAATAGACTTCCCTCTTCCCTGTAATTGGTATGCTAACAATACAACAGTGGGGTAGGGTGGGAAACTTCCGGCAAGGGGTGCGGAATCTATTCAACCTCTATTAACCTCTCTTACTTTACAAAAACTATCGGTTTTCAGAATGGAATGGATGAATTTGTGTCTTGTAAAAGGGTAACCTTTTTGAGAACCGTTCCAATTTTGGGCCACCTCATGGAGATGATCTCGAAACGGTTCCCAGAACGGACTCCATTAAACGGTAACCAGCAGAACGGTTTACTGCGACCATCTTTTTTTCCCAAGAATTTCGCCACTATTCAGCGCCACCGTTGTTTACATTTGGATGACAAAAAAGACTAAATTTAACCTCTAAAAGACGAATGGTTATTGTGTAAGGTGCAAATGATCAAGAGAGTTTTACGTTGCCCATGGAATTTCACTATCGGGTAAAATCAATAGATAAATTCATAACTAGGCCTATATTGTTTTTTTAGGCATTTAATTAATTACTGATACAATACAAACAATCAGAAAACAATCACAGTGGAGACATTTGTTTATCAAAACGATGTAGGATTGATTGGTAGATGGCAATATTGCCCTAAATGCAGCGATATCTAGGAATTTGCCCTTTTGTAAGTTTAGACTTATTGGATATAAATGTCCATGGATATGAAGAGATAATCGGATCTCTTCTATCAGTTAAAGTAGTGAAAGCCGAAACTGGGCCGACTCTAGGAAACACTAGCCGTGATATAATAGTTTTGTTAGCTTGAGGAGGATTCGAACCCACAGAAACTATTCGATCCAACTCGCTATCGACTAAGCCATTCCATTGCCTTTAAAGACAGTGTTTTGAACTAGCCGGGTGCCTACCGTGAGATCTAAGGTTATAAATCTCTAGCTTGCAGGAGCCGGTTTAATGACGTCATAAATCCTGCATAATATTAGAATTCCGCGACTCCTCTTTAGCATAGATTAAACTTTCGTTTTCATTATTTGAAAGCTTGACGCATGACATAACAGTTTGTTCATAATTAGGTGTCAATGGACGTAAAACTGCCGCAAAAATTATATAGCTGTACCTTGGGGGACGCTCCCTCGCTTATTACACCGGAACTCGTCGATTTCTGGAAAATAGTTTAAATTACCATCAATTTACAGGTGTGCAATACAAATTGAATTTTTGATATTCAAATATTAAATTAAGCGTAAAGTCAATAAATTATTATGAAAAGAAGTAAACAACAAAATTTAAAAAATGCACATGAAGAAATATTTTCTATTTACATAATAAGGCCTTCAATGGTTTCTCAGATCGTGATATCGTAGGCATTAAAGGTTTTTTTTCTGCAACATCAGGAATTACAGAAGCCCTCGATCACCTTCACAATGTCAAGCTATATAAGAACTGCGTCTTATATCTTGACAGCAATAACCACCTTTCTTGTATCATATTCAGCGATATGCTTTGATTGTACAATCAGAGCCCTCGACAGAAAGACTTTAATCATGGCTGATTGTTTGAGTCTATTGTATTCACCTCGGCAGAAAGTCTGCAATCATTCTGTCCGACTTCATTTTCAAAGACTATTTCAATAAACGTACGATTCAAGCAAATCGCTGCATTTACAAACTAGTGAATACAGCCAATCAGAACCTTTGACATAAAGTCATTAAGGTTTATGGTTTTCAGTACATAAATAGATAGCATTTATAAGGCCTTAAGTTCAGTGAAACAAGATATGTGTCTATTGATGTCAAGGTATAAGTACGAAGTACGTAATGCCTTGACATTATGAATATGCACCTACAAAGGCTATACATATTTTTATTAGTCTTATCGTATAAGACGTAAGACTCTCTTTCAATTGCGTGACCTAATATTTGACAGTCGGAGTGTGAACTACGTCATCTGTGTACATGTCGGAATACAGATCAAGACAATGAGATATTATCTAGGACTGCCTCGTCCCAAATATTGACTTTAATCTGGTCATGATTGCGTGATAGTTTACTATCTATACCTGTATTAGCTATTTCATACCAAGTTTATTCCCGTTTTAAAGTCATATCTTAAGTCAATCCCCATTTACAAACTTATATGTCCTGAAGAGGATTGTATTTCCGAAACACATGTCCACGTCGATGATCAGTTCAAAGTATACACGCTATCACGGCGCATTTTACTACAGGAGATTGCCCAAGTTGATTCCCATTTTTAAAACTTAAATGTCCTGTTGGGGATTGTGTGTCCGGAACACTTGTCGACGTCGATGGTCAGAAGAAAGTGTGCATGCTACAACGACGCATTACGGGAGTACGTCTACAACAAGGAAAGTTCGTAATATATTTTTTTCTGGCTATAAACGATCGACATCTGTCAGAAATTGTTATCAAGAAGATAAGAGTCACCGGGTTCCTTGTGTCATGCGGAGACGAAGGTCGGGGCAGATATCTGTTACTAGTGATTACTGGGAGCGTCGTATGCAATTCTTAGTCCGAAGCCTGCTGACCTTTCAGACTGTGGTAGTTATTTTTTGACGGATGTCGGTGAGCATAGAGTCAAAAACAATATTTGTATAAAGGGTTTTGTAGCACAGTCAGTTAGAGGGTAGGTTCTTTACAATTTTGCTTGGTTATTGTGGTTGTGTATTCTAATCGCAGTCAGCATGTGAAGGTCCTACGACCGTTAATAATTCTTCTTCATTCATAATTCCAGTCGACCATGTTGGAAACAGATAGGACCTACAGATAATCTTTGAAAGGTCAATGCCAAGAGATCTGGGCAAGGGCCAGTGGGTAGAAAGAGTATTTTATGTTTCTTTCTGTTATCAAAGGATAGGTTAGAATACACCTCCATTCTGTTATCACATACTCACACAGTCCAAGTCAGTTTTTCTGGCTCCAGACTGACTAACATCTGTTAAAAGTAAGTAAAGAAGAGTGGAGATGATGATTCAGACTAGTACAGGTATAGAGATATAGTTCATATCTTGACCTAGTTTCAATCAGCTGATCAAGTCATAAAGTACGTGACCTAGTTTATAGTTGACCTAAATACCGCCAAATATAATCTACAGGTTATCCTGTTAAGGTGAATACCTAACCTTGAGTTTGAAACAGAGAAAAAAAAAGATAACAACTTAGATCCAGTCGGTCCTTGTCCAAACGGCTCATTAGAGTTGATTTTCCCGAATTTCCCCTTATTTACGGCTGAGGAGATTGTAATATTGAAAAAATTGTCACGGGCCACGGGCCTCCCTTTTATTTTATAAAGATCTTTTGTTCTGAAAGCAGTTACAGGTAATTTGATATAATGTTCACTTTTTCGAAAGATAAGATATTGAATTACAAGATTCGACCTTTTTATAATTAAAATGATACTTGCGATGGAACGTCTCTATGGTACACACCATCTTCACAATGTCAAGTTATTACGAAATGCGTCTTATACCTTGACTTCATTAGCATGTTTCTTGTATCTTCACAATGGTCAGGGTGTAACGTCTTCGTTTTATACAGACGTTATACCTTGACCAGTGTGAAGATACGTTTCTTGTATCGTTGAAGTTTGTAAATGCAGCGATTTAATTTGATTGTACGCTATCTAATACAGCGAATCAGAGCCCTCGACAGAAAGCCGTAATGTGTACAGTCTTTATGGCGAGAGCACTAATTGGTTGTATCCAAACAAATGACTACAATCCGTGATAAAAGAAAAGAGCTCAATGAAGTCAATGTATAAGACGCAGTTCGTAATAGCCTGACTTTGTGAAGATGGGTTCAGTCAAGCCCTTACCTTCCCATCTTTTTACAATTATAAACATCAATTGAAGTGGTTTTCAGTCGACGAGTCTGACAATAACCAAGATCGTTTTATTGGCCTTGCCCAGTTCTGATTTGCACTCAAACATTTTGGCAACTTCCTTCTGTGCACGGAGGTACAGGATTGTTCAAGGTCATTAGATTACAATTTCGTACCGGTATTTGTTTTGTTTTCTGATATTTTTGGTCCACATCGTAATCTAAATAGATTACTATGAAATGCCTGTCCCAATGGTAGTATTTTAAACCAATCAAAGCGTGTCATGTAAAACCCATTTCTAAATTTGATAAGGAGTTGTGGGATAGTCAACCTTAAGTCTCCAATATATCAGGGAAAATAAAAGTTATACATTAAACGTTTAAACGACTAAAACGAATATTGTAAAGTGATATATAAATACCACTGTTAAAATAGTGTTCAATACATCAATTGTAGAGCGATATATAAATACCACTGTTAAAATAGTGCTCAATACATCAATTGTAGAGCGAAATATAAATACCACTGTTAAAATAGTGTTCAATACATCAATTGTAGAGCAATATATAAATACCACTGTTAAAATAGTGTTCAATACATCAATTGTAGAGCGATATATAAATACCACTGTTAAAATAGTGCTCAATACATCAATTGTAGAGCGATATATAAATACCACTGTTAAAATAGTGTTCAATACATCAATTGTAGAGCGATATATAAATATCACTGTTAAAATAGTGCTCAATACATCAATTGTAGAGCGATATAGAAATATCACTGTTAAAACAGTGCTCAATACATCAATTGTAGAGCGATATATAAATACCACTGTTAAAATAGTGTTCAATACATCAATTGTAAAGTGATACATAAATACCACTGTTAAAATAGTGTTCAATACATCAATTGTAGAGTGATATATAAATACCACTGTTAAAATAGTGTTCAATACATCAATTGTAGAGTTATATAGAAATACCATTGTTAAAATAGTGTCCAATACATCAATTGTAGAGTGATATATAAATACCACTGTAAAAATAGTGTTCAATACATCAATTGTAGAGTGATATAGAAATACCACTGTTAAAATAGTGTTCAATACATCAATTGTAGAGTGATATATAAATACCACTGTTAAAATAGTGTTCAATACATCAATTGTAGAGTGATATAGAAATACAACTGTTAGAAGTATTAAAACGGAAACTGAATTATGTTATTACTTAGATATTCACACTGTGCGATCTTCGAAACAAGCTCGGATATTTTTTTTTCACTTTTTAAGTTGCAAAATGTATTTAAACTTATTTTGTTTTTAAAATCTTTTACAATCGTTTTAGAAAATACAAAATCAAAACCTGAGGATGGCGTCATGACAATTAAAGCCTTTTTGTAATTTCATGAAATTTTTATTGGAAATATCTTTGGTTTAAAGTTCATAGTTTATTAATGAACAAAACTGCTATTATGTCTTATAAACTGTTGGGTTTTCATGGTAACAAGATACCATGAGAATAGGGAATTAGCGAGAGGTGTCACTGGATTGTTGAAATTCAAATCTTCTTGTGACTAATTGATGTCAAAAATAATGAAGACGTCCGGAGCAAAAACTTGGTATCAAACAAAAAAGTTAAACTGAAGACGGTCTCATTTAAAATATGATGCTGCACAAAATAAAAGGAATTGTAAAGAGGTTTTCTAAATTTTCTATGTTGTACTATCTATCATTTACTATTTGTGTTGTACTATCTATAACAAGCTATTTGTGTTGTACTATCTATAACTAGCTATTTGTGTTGTACTATCTACTAGTAACTATTTGTGTTGTACTATCTATAACTAGCTATTTGTGTTGTACTATCTGTAACTAGCTATTTGTGTTGTACTATCTATAACTAGCTATTTGTGTTGTACTATCTATAACTAGCTATTTGTGTTGTACTATCTACTAGTAACTATTTGTGTTGTACTATCTATAACTAGCTATTTGTGTTGTACTATCTATAACTAGCTATTTGTGTTGTACTATCTACTAGTAACTATTTGTGTTGTACTATCTATAACTAGCTATTTGTGTTGTACTATCTATAACTAGCTATTTGTGTTGTACTATCTACTAGTAACTATTTGTGTTGTACTATCTGTAACTAGCTATTTGTGTTGTACTATCCATAACTAGCTATTTGTGTTGTACTATCTATAACTAGCTATTTGTGTTGTACTATCTGTAACTAGCTATTTGTGTTGTACTATCTATAACTAGCTATTTGTGTTGTACTATCTATAACTAGCTATTTGTGTTGTACTATCTGTAACTAGCTATTTGTGTTGTACTATCTATAACTAGCTATTTGTGTTGTACTATCTACTAGTAGCTATTTGTGTTGTACTATCTACTAGTAGCTATTTGTGTTGTACTATCTATAACTAGCCATTTGTGTTGTACTATCTATAACTAGCCATTTGTGTTGTACTATCTACTAGTAACTGTTTGTGTTGTAGTATCTGCCATTGACTATTTGCGTTGTACTATCTTTGATTAACTATTTGTTGTACAATCTGTCGTAAACTATTTGTGTTGTACTGTGAAATATTAATATTGTGTTTATTATCCGGAAAGTCGAAATGAAAGTTCATAGAATACATTGATGCATAAGTTATAGCTCATTTTCAAAGAGTCAATGTAGCTATATTATTTTGGTATCTAGGTTTATAAAACTTGGTATCTCTTTCGCCGAATCCATGGCTCTGTGGTATTTATGTTTTATCAG
>NW_008709687.1:3047-76313 GCF_000327385.1 Lottia gigantea | reverse complement strand
AAATCTTAGTAGTTGTAATTAAACAATGGCATGAGTGGGACAAGTAAACAAAGTTAACCAGTTAATAAAGACGATTTATTATATAAAAGTACTTCGTTTTATCTTAATGTAGCAGAAATGGGCGAAATCAGTCCTAGGAGGAAATCTTTTTAGTTTTCCCATGTCCCACAATGGTATTTTTAGATTTCGGCCAATACAACGCGTACCAAGCGGAAATTGACGTAAAGAGGCGGAATTAACCGGAAACATCCGATTACGTCTTCGTAGAATTAGTACGCTACTCTTGTCAGGCGACAACATGACTTGTCTTCTTGAGTGAATAAGTTAAAAGTCAAGGCGTGGTCTAAGATTTGATTGATAGCTATTCATGGACTTAAATAATTTTATCAAGCAATCAAAACTATTTCTAGAAAATTCTATTCCCATGGCTGTTTTGAAAGAAAAATGTCACAGCGTACAAAATTATATGAATATAGCTTAAAATGAAACAAAATGGGGCTTCATACTTTCCTACTGTTCTGTATCTTATTGAACTAATGAAATGAAACGGAGTTATATATCCTACTGTTCTATACCTTATTGGACTAATGAAATGAAATGGAGTTTTATATCCTACTGTTCTATATCTTATTGGACTAATGAAATGAAATAGAGTTATATATCCTACTGCTCTGTATCTTATTAGACTAATGAAATGAAATAGAGTTTTATATCCTACTGTTCTGTATCTTATTAGACTAATGAAATGAAATAGAGTTTTATATCCTACTGTTCTGTATCTTATTAGACTAATGAAATGAAATAGAGTTTTATATCCTACTGTTCTGTATCTTATTGAACTAATGAAATGAAATAGAGTTTTATATCCTACTGTTCTGTATCTTATTGAACTAATGAAATGAAATAGAGTTTTATATCATACTGTTCTATATCTTATTGGACTAATGAAATGAAATAGAGTTTTATATCCTACTGTTCTGTATCTTATTAGACTAATGAAATGAAATAGAGTTTTATATCCTACTGTTCTGTATCTTATTAGACTAATGAAATGAAATAGAGTTTTATATCCTACTGTTCTGTATCTTATTGGACTAATGAAATGAAATAGAGTTTTATATCCTACTGTTCTATATCTTATTGGACTAATGAAATGAAATAGAGTTTTATATCCTACTGTTCTATATCTTATTGGACTAATGAAATGAAATGGAGTTTTATATCCTACTGTTCTATATCTTATTGGACTAATGAAATGAAATAGAGTTTTATATCCTACTGTTCTATATCTTATTGGACTAATGAAATGAAATGGAGTTTTATATCCTACTGTTCTATATCTTATTGGACTAATGAAATGAAATAGAGTTTTATATCCTACTGTTCTATATCTTATTGGACTAATGAAATGAAATGGAGTTTTATATCCTACTGTTCTATATCTTATTGGACTGATGAAATGAAATGTAATTAGTTATATAATATGTTATTATGTTCAGTACCTTGTGATATATAAAACTTAATTCAACTCAATTCAAATTATTTGTGAATTGGAGTTTTATATCTTTGACTAACATAAGATTAGTTATGACAGGATTACTCTACGAAAGTAAAAAACTGGGTCAGCTAAGGATTGTAGCAATAACAGACAATAGTGTCATAAAGCCATATTAGGACAATACATTTAGCATGACTGAACCAGAAATGAATGACGTTGTTTTATGAATGGAATTTCGTCACTGTGAAATAAGAAGATTATGAATGAACGAGTATAGTCTCGCTCTGGTGATTTTCTACTCCAAAATAACTCGTGTCTAGGCGGGTTATTTATAGATTTTTATAAAGTGTCAAAAATGTAGGACATAGTTGAATTGAGTAAACCTTGACTATATATATATTTATATATAGAAATTGATAACTAGAATCTGTTAAAATTTTCCATATATAGGCAAATGAAGGTCACACAAACTATTAAATAAATACCTGCTCTGTTTCATATTTGTTTTTTTCCTTGTCTATTTCAGTTTATGTTGTGAGGTAGTGGGTAAAGATCCCTCGATAGCTGAAAATCGAAAAAAAGTAGCTTAATGCCGTTGACCTGTCAACAAAGCTCTTATAGGAGAAATCAGAAATCAGCTAAGGACACATGCATGACTTACGTAGTATAATTGGTCGGACAAACCACTCTTACAACTGCTAAATTTGAACGTTATGTGATACGCAAACCACCTTTATGACATTCTTACTGACCTCTCCTATACCCCCCGCATGGTGTTGCTCGTCCTCATTAGCCCATTAGCCCATTAGCCCATTAGCCCATAAGGTAGTGGCAAGTCACTGGACACCGCATGCCCACTACGACTTGGATTGTCAACTTGGTATCCTATTCAACATGGATCGAAACTCAGGGGCGTATTATTTCTCAGAGAGGGATGGAGGAGGGAGAAGGGGTATAACATAGAGACCCTGAAGGGGGGTGTTCATAAGAAAATAGAAAGAGGGAAGGAGATAGGGGGTATATCACTGAGACCATAGGCACCGGGAGAGGAGTAGGGGTGGCGGGGGCGGGGGGTTGTTGGTTCATAAGACGATAGAGGAAAGGAAGGAAAGGGTCTTCTATCACAGAGGCCATAGGTAGTAAGTGAAAAAATTGTGTTTCATTCTCGGCCCATGATATAACTAGGGGCAAAATATCATACGGTCTCGACCATTAAATTGTTCGGTATCTTAAATGGACGGGTTCGCCTTCCGTTTGACCAATCGTACCTTCATCTCAGAAAGGGGAATCAGTAGTAGACTTGACAACACACCGTGGAAATTTGAAAGTTGAAATGACGACTCGTCATATCTTGAGACGCTGCCATAAATAGAAAAGACATGTATCGAAATAGAAACTGATAGTCCTCGTTTGGTGTATTTTTGAAGGAATTATGTGATTTTCGAACAATTCTAATTCTTCTGAAGACTATTTATTCCGTTTACACAGTATCACGCAATTTGATTGGATAACAGCGGTCACGGTTATATCTGTGTCAACGGAATGTAAAATTAAGCTCTGCCCCTTAATGGACTACTTTTATCATTGAGTTTGATTGACGTGGCCACTACACGGCCTCGATGTCGTTCCTTCAATTTTTTTTTTGCACTTTCAGCGTGGCCGCTACGTCAACTTTAACGCAGAAGACAGTAGACAATAAATAGGGTGACCTTATTGCTGATTGGCTATTGTTAGTATCAGTTCATTAATGTTATGTTAAAATGTTATGTATTTATGCGCCAATTTAGTGCCTTAAGTTGTAATATTTAAACACGTATTCGAGTTGATTTAATTATAAGAAATGACCTGAACAGATATTCAGTTTATCGATGTATAAACAGAAAAAAAACCGCTACGCAGATGTATACAGTGTACACAGGTTTTTTTCTGTTTATACATCGATAAACTGAAAAAATGTTCAGGTCATTCCTTAAATAATCATCAACGAAACTTTCCAATTCCTTACCATTGATATAGGGATTAGGGTTGTTGAAAGGTAACAAGTTACTATTCAACAGAAATGAAATGAAATGAAACGAATGGAGTTTTACATCCTACTTTTCTGCACAATGTGGGCTAATGAAGACGGGTAACGCCATGAAGGGTGCCATGAGGGAAATTTTGCCAGGACAGCAGCATTAGCCTGCTCTTTTTCGATTTCCAACTGTCGAGGGATCTTTAACGTGCACAGCCTGTAGCACACAGGGCCTCGGTTTATTGTCCCATCCGAACGACTAGACGTTTTTCCATGTTTCTTAGACTTCCCTCCCCCATAAATCCTTAACATTCGGTGAATATTTTTCGTGTCAGAGAAAAGAATGATAGAATTTTATGCTAGACTACGTAGGGTCTCATTACCCCCAAGTTGAAAAACCCCTGCAAAGTTGAAAATATATAGACGAGGTACGGAGACCGGTGCGGAATAATCGATACAAACAATCAATGAAAACGAAAATAGAAGAAGACACAAGGCACGTGTCCGGACACGTTGCTGACACGATTCATTTTTTCTATTTTGTACTATATCGACAATCCCGTTCCGCCTATTCGCACCTTTAGGATGCACCTTTATAAATATACATTGGAGAGTATATGCCTATCAAATTTATATTTGACTTGCTAGGTTGTTTCCCCATTTCAGAAGAGATGTTTGTGTAAAATTCGAACCTATTTTTGAATAGATCGACTATCTATATGTCGCATCAGATATTTCATTGTTGTTTCATGTCTACTAAAACATTGTATAGACGTTTGACATTCCTTCAGATCTTTCCATCTCGTTTTTTGGCCTTAGATGTATCGTTGTGGTTTTATGTCGGCTCAGATACGTCATTGTGGTTTTATGTCGGCTCAGATACATCGTTGTGGTTTTATGTCGGCTCAGATACATCGTTGTGGTTTTATGTCGGCTCAGATACATCGTTGTGGTTTTATGTCGGCTCAGATACGTCATTGTGGTTTTATGTCGGCTCAGACACATCATTGTAGTTTTATGTCGCCTCGGATACATACATCATTGTGGTTTTTTGTCGCCTCAGACACATCATTGTAGTTTTATGTCGCCTCGGATACATCATTGTGGTTTTTTGTCGCCTCAGACACATCATTGTGGTTTTATGTCGCCCCGGATACATCATTGTGGTTTTTTGTCGCTTCAGATACACCACTGTGGTTTTATGTCGCCTCGGATACATCATTGAGGTTTTATGTCTCCTCGCATACATTATTGTGGTTTTTAGTCGCCTCAGATACATCATTGTGGTTTATTTTTTGTCGCCTCAGATACATCATTGTGGTTTTATGTCGCCTCGGATACATACATCATGGAGGTTTTATGTCTGGTAAAACAATTCATCGTCATTTGATGTCCCCTCAGATGCGTCATTGTGTTTTTTTTTTACTGATTGTGTAAGCTAAAATAATTCCTAAGGTATGATTGGTCGAACGGATAGTGAAGGTGCGTCTTATGAACATAAAATTTAAGTTCTCAAGTTCTCAATATGAGTATATATTCATCAGTGAACTTACCTGGTGTCATAAAGTTACAACAGAATCCCTGTAAAATCTGTAAAATTGGAAAATTGTTAAAACTAAGTAGGCCTTATTATTGAAAAACGCTTAATCTTGATATTAAGCGTTTTTCAATAGTTAATTGCATATTTATGGATAATTACTAGGTTTTTTGGATTTATCGGATTATATAAGGATCTTGTTATGTTATTTATGACACCAGGTATACCTACTGAAGAATATATGTTCTTATTGGCCAAGTTTTAAATTCTAAAATTGTATGTTGATTCTAAGACATAGTATTCCTTTAAGTTTGCAGAGCAATTGAGCGAACATTCACTCTATTATATTGATCCGGAAGTCTCAAGTAATGTTATTTACTACCTGTTTCTATTCCTAACATGTTGCTCTCAGGTGGTTGAACTTGAACTCGACTTAAATGCGATCACGTTTTACAGTGCTGACATGCTAACGTATGCCCATCTTCACAAAGTCGAGGTATAACGAACCCGTCTATTCTATTCCTAGCACGTTGTTTACTCGTGCCGGTAGTTGCTCTCAGTTTTTCAGTCCAACCACATCAAGTTCCAAATAAATAGATCGAACTTACCTTCATTGTTTTGATATTCTCTATCTCTATCCAAATTACGTTGTTGTACTGTTGCTCCCAATTTTTACAGACTCCCTCCCCACCAAAAAAGTTGCAGGGAAATGGAAAATATTCCCTCCCTTATATTGATCCGGAAGTCTCTCATAGTGTTATTTATTTCCGTCATCGATTTGGCATTAAATGTTGTTGTTCTGAGGAAGGTCATTGAATCTGAAGACACATCAGGTGGTTGAACTTGAACTTAATACGATCACGTTTTACAGTGATGACATAATTAGGCCCATCTTCACAATGTTAATGTATAAATGAAATAAATGCAGTTTCTGCAAAAGCAGTTATTCCTCATTTACATACTGAAGACGTAATGATGCAGATCGAACCGCATCGCTACTCGACCGCCGACAAAATATCGGTTCTGGACTCCTGGCCTGGTATTCTCGAAACGATCTTAGGGCTAGGATGTCCTAGAATCAATTTTAGAAGAGAAGAACTTAAGACATCCTAGCACTAGGATCGTTTTGCGAATACTTGGCCTGGACTGCTGGGTCAGTTTTTTCCTCTCTTGGTGTTACTCACTAGGTGTCACTAATCTGCAGGAATTGTCGCCATCTTAAGGATCATCCAATAGAGCGTCTGTGAGTGAAAAAAAGAATTCATTTGGTGCATTCTGGTACATATTTTGACACAAAGACGTTTAAAATCATATCGTTAAAGTAGGGTACTAATTGAGGCACAGTGCTACCGTATTTTCAAACTCGTCCTCAACAGTTGTCTCCCTATTGAGTTAGTTGGTTAGTAGATGACAAGTAAATGTCCGCTTCCATTGGATGCTGATATCGCAAACTAGGTAGTTGTTGGTAGTCGTAGTAGTTGATAGTTTGGTTCAATTAGATGATTCTGTGATGTTGATTTGGTTTTTGATACTTCGTAAGATCTGGTCGGGTCGCACCCTCCATTGGGTTAGTCTGTCCCCTATTTGTATTCCCACTCTTGGGAGGCTTGCGCCGCCACTGGTTGCCTGAAACCTTTGACAGACTTTGTTGGCTGTTTTTATTTTTTTTTCTCCTCTTTTTCTTCGTGGAAAGTAGGAAGCTGTCATTGTACCAAAGCTGTTGGACCCGTATAGCGGCGCCAGCCTCTAGAGACTGTGGGTACAAATGTGGGACAGATTGTTAAAGTGGGGATTCAAAATACGCCGTCTGAGAGGGTCCTCAAGAAAATTTTGGAAAATAGAATTTATTTCGGTACGTTCTGACAAATATTTTGGGTCAAGAACTTAAAAAAAATATAGTTTTGAATGTGTTAGAAATAAAGTGTGGGTACAAATAATTGATCTAGGCGGGCAAATGACCCCCTCCCATGTTCACTTGATAAACTTCTATGATTTGTGTATCCTTGTTGTTATAGTAACGAGCTTGGGCAGATTTTTAAGTCGCCATCGTCGTCCTAAAAGGCAGCTGGTAAAGTGAAAGGGGAGTTGGGACAGGGTTAAATTTAGATTGAAGAGATTGATTAGTAATCCATCACAACAAATTTCAGTTTTAGCTAATTATGTAAAATTTTGATTCGCATTTCATAAAAAATTCAGTAGCTATTCAAAATGTTCCAGTTACAGACTTCAGAACGATCTTGCTATAATGACGACAGTTCCTTTAGATTATAGAGTCTGCCGAGAGTTGCCTTTTCTTCGCAGAACTTTTTTTTACGGAAATATATAATTTGATTTGATTCTTCATGATAAATTGTATTTTTGACTATTCATCCAAAATTTGGATCGCAAAAGGGGTCATTTTGACTAGTAAACTACGATGCGCTACCGCTCAAAATGAACCCTGGGTTGGGGTCACATCATATTCATTTCATGACACATATTTGACCTAGATATGACAGTACAGGTAGATTTATCACGGTTGGGCGTCAACAAGGGAGGGGCAGGTCTATTTAATCAATGCAAGACATAATTTACCAAAATATTACGTCAATTTTTGAATAATCGTGTCTAATTTTTTGTCCTAACGAACCAGTCCTTTGCTGATAGTATTATTATGGTAAATACGTTTGGATAACCGAGACTAAGATCGTCATTAAAGTGCTAATACCAAATTAAATACGGAAACTAGGGGATCTGATTTCAAACAAACAAAGGGGGGTTTAAAACATGTAAAACCAAAATGAATCTAAAATATCTTAGGGTAGGTCTCGTTACTAATTCATTTGTTAAGTCCAGTTCGTGAGCTTTTTTCATTCACTTTTTTATTATTTTCCCCGAATATAGTTTTGATTCAGTCTTGTTTAAACAAACCCACCCAGAATGAACATATAAAATTTGCCCAATCCCTCAAGACGGACGTCATTTCCGAGGTGAAATAATCTCCACAGTCGGGATGGGGCATTCTATAACTAAAGATGTCCAGTGTCCATTGTCAACAATATACATATAGACCTCATTCAAGTGTCTGATCAAGCAATTGAAAGGAAATGAATCTGATATTGGATGATGACGCTCTGTCTTGCAGACGATAAAACAATTAGCGACAAATGTCAAGGGAGACGGGCACTGCATCTCTTTCTGATTACCATTCAACATTTTAAGTAAAATTGCATTTGTGAAAAAATCATAGGTGTGCACAATGGTCAAATAAAGAAACGGTGAGTTACTTCCCTTGAAGTAAAACGTATATAAAACGATATTACTAGGGCAAGCTGGGATATTTATGGGCCACATATAATATATTTTGACTATATCAAGGGCAGTAATTCAACAATTCTGATAATAATAAGGTAGCTCCATAAAAAAAAAAACTATTGGCCTTTACATTATATACAAAATATTTTATTGTATTTACAAAAATAAATTTACAAACAAATATACAATTGGAATAATATTGTTATTCAAGTCAGATAACATGAAATTTATTGAAGAAAATTGGCAAAAAGAAAACAATAGGAAATATTTATAGCCGTATGTTAAGGGATTGTAAAGAGGCTCACCACCTTTCCAATCAGTCTGTGACCCTTTCAATTTCGCAAAAGCTGTTAATATTATATATGGCCCATTGGAGTGGAATAACAGGAAACACATTCATCTGATTAAAAATTGGAATGATGAAAGTAAATGCTATCAGTGTCTCTGATATACTTTAACAATTTAAAAAATCCTCTTTACAACTCCTTTTATCAGTTTGATTTGGGTAATGTAACCTGAAGACTAGACAATATGAAATATTTTAAGTTGTGTTTGAAACCATTTGAGTGCGCTAGTAAATGAATATGGTCTGTGTAATTCTGGAATATCCTCTCCCCTCCTGACATGGATATGACATAGTCTTCACACCTCACCTTTGGGTATGATGAAGGACATGTAATCGGCAGTGGCACCCCAGGAACTTCTGTTCATTTGAAAGATGGTGACCCAAGCAATAATAATGGCTATCCATATCACTGTTCCTATCATAGACCTTATTACATCTACAATTATAAAAAAAAACATTCTCTGCAAATTTATTTTCTTTAAAAACTTGATAATTTCAGATGCACTATAATTGATACTATAGCTGAGACGTAATGTTGTGGTTTCACCCCTTTCAGTTTTCTCTCCAGTGGTTTTCTCGTTTTAATTCTAGTGGTTTCAACCCCTTATTAAATCATAGCTAACTAATTAAAAACCTGGAGGTTTAGAGTGGAAATTGATATTTAGGGTGGAAATTGATAAGGGGGGAAACTACTAAGGGAGGAAATTGAAAATGGGGGACCACTGGTGGAAAAAATTGAAAAGGGGGGAAACGACTAAGGGTGGTATTGAAAATGGAAGAAACTACTAGGGTGGAAATTGATAAGGGAGGAAACTACTAGAAGAGGAAATTGAAAAGGGGGAAACTACTAAAGGTGGAAATTGAAAAGGGAGGAAACTACTTGGGTGGAAATTAACAAAGGGGGAACCACTGGGGTAAAAATTGAAAAGGGGGAAACCAATAGGGTGGAAATTGAAAAGGGGGGAAACCACTAGGGTGGAAATTGAAAAGGGGGGAAACTACTAGGGGAAAAAACTGAAAAGAGGGGAAACCACTGGGGTGGAAATTGAAAAGGGGGGAAACCACTAGGGTGGAAATTGAAAAGGGGGGAAACCACTGGTGTGGAAATTGAAGAGGGGGAAATCACTGAAACAAAGGTCGAAAATCTGATACTTTGATATAAGTAATGCTCTCATAAACAGGGGAGCTTATCCATTGTTACTTTTAATTTAAGATAACATGTAAATAAATTTGACAAGACTTACAAGTTTTAATCTGTCGTTGTTCTTCATAATGAGGTTTACGGAAAGCCTCGTTAAAAAACCATATTGAGTTTATACACCACAGAAATGGCAGCAGGGCAAATCCTCCTGTAATATATAATAGTTATAAAGTTGTTAAATGATAGTAAGGACTCAGGCTGAAATAAGTCACTTGTCTCAAGATCGCACAGCGTGAAATTCTTGAGTAACAACATGTTTCAGGTTTCTATACTGTACTGAGCAATATTTTACAGTAAAAATTCTTTGTTATTGTATTTCTACTGTTATAATAATATAAATATATATTAGGAATAGACACAACAATTGCCTATATAAAGGGAAGTAACCACTATTATTGAAAACTGTATTTCAACTTAAACTATTCAAGAAACAATGTGATGAATCACTCAACCCACCAATATAATATTTTCTACACAGTTGTAATTTATCTTCATTCTGAACTCTTCTCAAATCCATTCTGTTTTAAATTTGGTCACCAATATATTGACTGAAATATGAGGAGCAAATAATAAGAGAAACGTTTATTTTAGGGTCTACTTTGATGATGTTAACTCTAGTTCAAAATTAAACTTCTAGTCCAGTTTAAAACTACATCTTAAAGATGGGTTCCCTTATTTTCATTTATGAAAGTTAATACTAATATGAATAGAAAATATAGGTATTCTAATGACTTGTAAAAATATCAGTTTGTCCATAATTAATTGAAAATTAGCTAATTTATCAGAGAATTACAAGCAGAATTCCAATGAGTGACAGATCAAGAAAGGTCAAAAAGTAGTTTTTTGTTTATCAAGACTGTACATGATAATTCATTAGAAACACCAACTAATCAAAGAGTTTGCTTAATTTGACACCGAAAAAAAAAGGAAACCCATCTTTCATGGCAAATAATAATAGTGAGTGAGTCAGAGAGTAGAGTCTAGAGCAGGGCGTAAAACTCCCTTATTTTCAATTTATCTCCTTCTTTATGAAATGAGAAGGGAATCGACATACCCTACCCCAACTCTAGTCAAATACTCCTCCCTGTTCTTACTTATAGACTAGTTTAGGAATTTGGGGAAAGTCGAAACATATTTTATACGAATTAGGATGAATAAATGAAATATTTACCCCAAAATTCATAAATTTTATTTACTTCCTGTCGGGCACCTGCGATGACGTCATCGATATTTGTGTAGGATGCAAAAAAATAATGAAAATCAAAATCCTGAAACGAAAGAAAAATTAGATTCACAATGAAATAGCATTTTGGAAAAAAAAAACAATTTGAATGTTGAAAAAGTGAATACAATTTTCATTCTTTTTACAGAATAGTGAATTTTTAAACATATCGTTCGTTTCTGTAATTGCTTAAACTAAAAATTTGTTCGAAGTCGGCACAGAAGAAAGAAAAATGGCCGAGTATTTGGCGTCGATTTTTGGGACAGAAAAAGACAAGTGAGTTTTATTGTTGATTTTCTTAGATCAGTACAATTTATCCTTTACAAACTTACATTTTAAAATGAAGATATCGAATTCGGGAGATTGATTGCAGAAGTAGTTTAACGAGCAGTGTTTTTTTGCAATAAAAATGAATTTTCTGAAAATCGATAAATGCACAAAGTAAAACAATGCGGCATGCTTGTTGTTAGTGGAGTGTCGTATACACAACGTAATCGTAGATTTTCGAATGTTAGGGCATTGATAAGAGCTGGAAACTTTTTTTGATTTTTTACAGAGTCAACTGTTCATTTTATTTTAAAATTGGAGCTTGTCGACATGGTGAAAAATGTTCTCGACTACACAACAAACCCACATTCAGTCAGGTAGATAATCATAAAAACCTTTGCAATCTCATATTCACCATAGGCATACTGATACATTCAGTCACTGCATGATAAAGCATTGATTGATCTCCTTCTGTTCAGGCATCATAGCTTCCGTCTTCATTAGCCCATGCTGAAAAGTAAGAGTCCATTTCTGTTCGAGGCTAAGCACTATTTCCTCTGTTTTGAGACCTCAATGTCATATTATTCCTCGTTTTTTGATTACCTTGTTATGCGTTCTATTCTACATTTCAGACTGTTCTGTTGTTAAATTTATATTTGAATCCACAAAACACAGCTTTAACAGCAGATGGCTCTCACAGTAAGTGTTGTAGGGTTTAAAACTCCATTTCCATTTTTTTAACACGATAAGTGTCGTCAACTATTTATCTTCCTCTGTATGTTGTCTCACTTTAAAACTTTCCTATAGTGTTAATACTGTTTTATTTTCAATTTCTATCAAAGTAAATATTGTAATACTTTTAAATATTAATTCTTCTCTTATGTTGTTGTTAATAACCATAAAGGAGTCTTCATTTTCATGCAAAAAATAACTTGGACTAGATGCTTGATCAGTGGTTCCAAAACTTTTTCAGCAATCACACCCCTGGAGCAATCATCTGATCCTTTCACACCCTCAAAATATGTTTCATCCACGTTTCAAACGTGACGTTCTCTCCCAACTCAAAATGAATTTTTCTCCTACACCAATTGGTCACACCCCCAGGGGGTTGAGAATTGGGTTCTATATTATACATGTTGAAGATCTCTTAAACATCAGTAATGCTGCTGCCATGGCAAAATTTCCCTCATTGTACACTGCATTCTTGTAGAAAATAGATATGTATTTTTCATATTTTTTATTTTAAACTTTAATTTTTTTCTGTTTCTAGATAAATGGTGTCATCTTACTGTTTTGTTATTTTTGTTTATTTCTATATCTTTAATGTTGCATGTTCTCCAAATCTTAATTTTTCAATTTCTCAAAAAATTTGAATGGCTTCATTCAGGCTTTCCTCAATTTAAGAAAGACTATTTTACACTTAATTAAATATTCAATATGGCTGTCCAAATTTTAAGATACCTTAAAGTTTTTTTGAAAAAATGGTTAAGAAGAAAATTGCTTATATTTTTGTAAATATTTCAAGTTTTTTAATTTTCATTTCAATATAAATGCAGCTTGGATATTTTTAATAATTTAGTAATTTAATATGCAGCTTAGCTAGGACTGTGGTAGTATGATTAAAGAAAGATCAGGGCTGTTGATTTACCAGTCATATCTGACAGGATTTGCAAAATGTCTGGTTATGACGATAGTGAACAGGATATTTTTTTGTGGAATTAAAAGTATTTTGGCTTATGTTATGTGTATAGGCCTCTTTAACAGAACGAGTTAATTTTCTAGCAAGAAAGTGATAGCTATAAGGTTTTGTAATGATTGTGTTTTCACATTTGTTTTGATACAAATTGATGAAATGGATCCAATTCAGACCTATGTACTATAATTACCATTATTATTAGGCCTATTATAAGTTGATTTACTTCAATCAAAAATGTTTATGAGATATCTTTGAAGCATTGTCGAAAATGTCTGGCAATATATGATTGATCAACAGCCCTGGTCAATTTGAAGCAAAAGCAAGAGACATAACTCCACTGAAAACATAAGTCTTCGCCTCATTCAGTCAGGACTGTGTTTATTTCAGTATTGGTAGATGATATGCAAGCTCAGCAGGAATTTGATGATTTTTTCGAGGAGGTATTTACTGAATTAGAAGACAAGGTACGGTCAACGCCCTTTGACCTCCATTCATGAATATTCATTGAACTATGAGAAAATTCTTAGATCAATTAACAGAATTTTTCCAGAATTCAATGAATATTCATCGGAAAGAATTGTTTCAAAGGGAAGCAACTCTTTCACAGTTTTCTTAATTTTCTTAGTTTCAGGTGGCAGAGAGAAGGATTAGTTTTAAGAGCTGGCAGACGTCATAGATTAATTACAGTGTGTTAATTGGCTTACCTAATTAGTAAAAAATCTTGACGAAGAAATTCATCGTCGTCAAATTATAAATTTGGGGAATTTGATAGTTTTTTTGAAAGCTAAGTACTAAAATTTGTAAAATTCTGAGAAATGAAAATCATAGCACACTGTAAGTTTATGACAGAAGCCAACCCCCTCCCTTCCCCTCTCCTATTAATTTTATTTTTATTGAGTTTTGAAATCCTTCTATTCATAGTCCAAATGGATGAATTTGAGATCCAACAACATTATGATGAATTTTTTGAAGAAGTTTATGCCGAAATGGAAAAGGTAGGGAAATGCGTGAACGATGCTTGATAATGAAGCTCATACCCCCCTAATAACAAAAACCCTGGTACTAACCCCTGACCTCTATTAGTAGCCCAAAGATCGGAGAATCAGTGGGACACATAACTAACCTCATATCTCAATAAGTTTATAAAAGCCTCATCAATATATCGTGTTAAGTTGTATCTCCATGATTATATGATACAATTTCTATGTTATAATTCTTCCAAAATCTCCCCAAATTTCAGATCAGTTAAATTCATTTCTGGAAGTTTTGCAAGATTTTTTAACTTTATTCTTCATTGCTAAAACCAAAGTGTGGTTTTTGTCTAGCTTGAAAAATATGTTCTTTTGGATTAAAACTTTTTCTATTCATCAGCTGGTGGGCCATTATTCTTGACCAATTATATTTTAGTCTTAGAAACAGGAAGTTTTATGCTTAGCCATAATAGCCAATCAGTTCACAGCTCACCGTCTAAATTTGAGCTTTCAAATCCATGTGTGTCCAGAATATCTGCATTTGAATGTTAAAATGTTGCCTCGTGCAATTTTTATACAGTTCTAGTACTTCTGAAGACTATTAACATATATTCAAGACTAAAATCAACCCCCCAAAATTCCGCACCTGTCCCTTTAATGATGTACAAAGCATATTGTCAATAGCCTAAAGAGGCACAGATACGAAAAACTTAACCAAATTTTCCTTTCACCTCAACCAATTTTTAGTGAATGTGCACGGATATATTTTCAATAATAATAATAATAATCAAATCTTAATTTTTGGTGAGTGAACAAGAGTAGAGCTTTTCTAACATTGATAGCATACTAATAAATTCAGGTCATGTTTTCACTTCACATTCAAAACAAATTTATTATCAGCTTATTTGCTTCAGTATATGGAAATCTACTGATTAAAATTCTATTTTGTCAAATGTTAGATTTAAAGCCCTTTTCAAAGAATTTGAAAATTATAAAAACTCTTTTGATAGTGCAGTTGAAATTTTTACAATGTATTATATATCTGTTTAATGGATGTTCTGTGATTTGAAAACAGACGCTGGGCCTACTGGAAGAATCAGATATTTTAATACCTGGAGGAAGGTTCTATAGTGAAATGTATATATAAATCGGAAGAGGGATAACATAGGCTAAAACAAGTCCTGATCCCTTTCAGTTACTGAAGAAGATATTGTTCATACAAAGGGTTCTATATTATATGACTTGCTATCTATTTTCAGTATGGTGAAATAGAAGAAATGAACGTTTGTGACAATCTAGGTGATCATTTAGTAGGAAATGTCTATGTTAAGGTACTTATAGTTTCATTTTACTTTCAAACAATATTTGGTACGAACATTTTTGCTCACCAACGCTAGTGGCTGCTCTACCAGCTACATAATTACATTATAAACCATAGCAACCATTGAAGCCTCCATTACCAAATATTGTCTTATAAGTTAACGTCATACGCTTTAAAGGTGCGCCATTTTTGTTTGACCAATTATACTTTTGTCTAAGAAACGTCATTGTTTAAACTAGGCCTAAGCCAATCATATAGTGTCGAAATTTGAGCCTTCAAATCCATGCGTGTCCTGAAATATCTGTGATTGAATGTTAAAATGACAAATCGTCATTTTAAGATATATAAAAAAGACATATAGAAATAGTGAGTAAAATTCCAAGTTTGGAGTACTTTTAAAGGAATTATGCTTTCTCATCCTAATCACACTGCTCCTTTAAGCCTAAAAGATTATGTTGTGTTTGTGGTTTTATTTTGTATAGTATCGGTACGAAGAAGATGCTGAAAAAGCTGTGAATGATTTAAACAACCGATGGTTTAATGGTCGTCCAGTCTGTAGTGAATTATCTCCAGTCACTGATTTTAGAGAGGCTTGTTGTCGTCAGTATGAAATGGGGTAGGTATTCATCAATTTTCGTACTGTCAAATCTAATATTTGAATGGCCAATGTTGATATCAGTTAAAATATGATAATCTATCCCATAATGCTCCCTCATTTTTAGGATGAAAATGGGAAAGAAGCATCCATAACAACTTATGTTCTCAAAGATCTTTTCCACCCTTTTGGATTTATCTTCCTTGGATTGACCAAGCTCTTTATAATGTTTGAATACTTATTCTATATTTCAGTGAATGTACTCGAGGTGGTTTCTGTAATTTTATGCATTTGAAGCCAATTTCACGAGAACTGAGACGTGAATTATATAGCAGACGACGAAAGAGAGGGTGAGTGAATTGTTTTATTTGAAATTCTGATGCCACAACCAGTGCTTCAATGATTTGACTTGGTGTCAACTTTCAACATGAGGCTTACTTCGTCTTGGCTTGATCTTTTACTTTAAGGGATGATTTTAAGTCGTCTTGCAAGGCTGTTTATAGTGTTCCAGTCATCTGTTTGCTACCCCTTAATCTTCCATTGGACTCTTCCACACATGCATATTTTCTGTATGATTGGAAAAGTTTATTTGTAGACTTAAGGGTGTTTTTTATTGCCTGTCAAATTATATTCAGTCTTGAGCTTGTTTCAATTTGAATTTTCGATATTTAACAATTGAGTTTAATTGGTTCTCATTTATTTTTGTAGAACTCTGACCTCAGCTAGAGGTGGAACGAGATCGCGTTCCCGATCACCACCAACCAAACGAGGTCGTAGTCGAGAACGAGACGGTAGAAGACGATCAAGGTCACGAGAAAGACGAAGGTCTCGATCCCGAGACAGGTCACGTGATAGACACGGTCGTTATTGAACACAAATCATCCAATCAAATTCAAGTGTTTCATCTTTTTATCATATTTTGTTTAAATCTGTATCAAACAGGATTTAACTGGAATTTTGACCAAAACTTATAACAAATTAAGCCTAGAGTTTGTACCTTCCAATATAAACAAATACAGAATATTTTGTTTTTAAGTTGAAAAATTGTAGTTAAACAAATATTTGTGCACAATCGGATCATTTTTGAAACATAAACAAGAACAGTCCATTTTATTTGTAGGTAGAATAAATAGTAATAGAAGCTACACAGACTATACTTACATTGTGTTCATTACTACTTGAACTACCTTACAAAAAAGAGGAATGCTCAGTTTATATTTTAAACTTTTTCAAAAAATGTAAAAAATACTTTGTAAATATTTTGTAGTTCAAATCATGATGAACTTTCAGATATTATCCAAGATTAACACATTTTAAAATACTGAGTTTGTTTCAAGTGAAAACTTTCCTTAATTGCACACCTCATTAGCCCATCAGAAGTAGCTTGATATTGACAATGGAAAAATGAGTAACGTCAATTTTTGTTTAAAAAATTTCCCCATTGCACACTGCAGGACGTTGCCAGACCTCAATAAACCAAGAGAGAAAGAGTTTCTACCGACATATATTTCTGATACACAATCCTCGTCAGGACAACTTTATCAGAAATGGGGGTTAACTTTCTAAAATTGGAACTAAGCGAACTTTTTGGACAGGGGCCCCAAGACGCATTGAGAATATTCTTCAGTGCTAAGACCTTCAACTTATTGGTTAGATTAGATTTTCAAGCTTGGTAAGACCTGTCCTATTGTGAATAAGCGACAAAGAGCCTTATGTGATAAAGCATATTTTGTGATTAGTGACGTCATCAATCACTTAATTTTGGTAGAATTGCAAGAACCAAAGACATCTGACTGAAAATTTTAATGGTGCAAATAGATGCTTTCAGTGTTTCTGATACACATAAAAAATATAAGAAACCTCTTCACAATCCCTTTAACATAGTATTCTCGAAGGCAATGGCAATTTTCGTCTCGGCGAAGTACCTTAGTGCATTCCACGTAGACAAGCGTATCTATTTAGTTAAAATCAATAAAGTAAGAACCATATGTTGACAGAGTTAAAGATATTTTACTTAGTATTAAAATTTCTATTGATCTCCTTACCTTCACTCGACAGTTTTAAAATACTTACATCAATATTGGTTAGAGACATTCCACACAACATTCGGCCGACAGCTAATAGACTTCCTTCTTTCATTTGCTAGCAGTCCTTGAAAAACCAGTAGCTCCCGGATACGCAGATGGCAGATTCATTTTAACCACGAATGAAATGATGCGAAAAGAAGTCATAAATATCCCCTATACATGCCAAAAAGCTTGAAAACCTCTTTACGACTGCATGAACATGTACGACAGGATTGTAGTCAGGCATTTAATCCGAAACATCTGCCGGCAATGGACTCATGTTTTATAACGAAGTTTTTTTTTCGAAAAGTCTCTTAACAAATTATTCAAATAAATGTTTCCAATAAACTGTTTATTCAGATGTCAACATATTTTTGGTATTTAATGGCCAGAACAGATATCACCAGGTTCTTCTAACTATTTAAGAATTCTCGGTATGTCAAGGACATGGACCACGGTGGGCAAAATAGTTCTTTAATCAAATATGGCGTGAAATAAGGGACATTGGTAAGCGATGTAATTTCAAGAATTAATGTGTAGGACTATTGGAACTGAAGACTTGTGCTGAGAATATTTTGAAATCGAAGAATTTGTACTGAGAATTTGTACTGAGAAGTTTTGGAATCGAAGAATTTGTGCTGAGATATTTTACAATCGAAGAATTAGTGCTGAGATATTTTACAATAGAAGAATTAGTGCTGAGATATTTTACAATCGAAGAATTTGTACCGAGAGGTTTTAGGAATCGAAGAATTTGTACTGATTTTGAATAGAATTTTTTAGTAATCGAAGAATTTGTTCTGAGATATTTTACAATCGAAGAATTAGTGCTGAGAGCTTTTAGGAATTGAAGAATCTGTTCCGAGAAGTTTTCGATTGAAGAATTTGTGCGAAGGCCTTGTGGAAGTCAATTGTGTCAAAGAACTTGGATATCATTTGGCTATTTGAGATTCATTATCGAATTATAACTGTGCAATATTTTGGAATAAATAAGTAGAATAACTGATAGGACAACCATTATTTTCAACGATAACAACTCCGGTTCGCGAGGATCCATTCTATCAGCTGACAATTTGGCCATTGATCTTGGTATTTGTCTTTCCTCGATTATCCGTACCCATTTACAACCGGGTGGGAAAATAGTTTCCAGTCAGATGTTCCGTATCTGAAAAGAAGGGCTTCCTCTTCTACCACTTTTTTCTAGGATGTTGAGGGTTCGAGCCCGGGGGTCGCACAGCAGGCGATATTTCTGGATGTGTAAACAGGTCTGGAAATACGTCATCATCATGTACTTGGCTTTCACTTGCTTCTATTTATACAATATGGCAATCGCACCAGCAGAACCAAAAGTGAAGCCTCGAAGGGGTAAGGGAAAACACGGGAATATTAAAGTTACTCTACCCCCGATGATGCCCAAAGACCCTGAAGAAGACAAAAACGATTTTTTGAAAATGTTTCCTGACCCCCAGCTCAACATCAACCCACAACAGCTTAGAAGAAGGCGGCAGCAGATGAGAGAACTTCAGAACGCGAATCTCGAGAAAAAACGCAGACAGCAAATTGAAAATGAGCATAAGTTTGAAGAAAAAGCGCGCCAACTTAAATTTCAGGATCGAATTCAACTTCTGGAATATTTGAAAGCATACCAATTTCCGACTCCGAAAACGCGAAAACGCGTGGAATTGATATCCAAAATCCGATGGCGGATGATGTCGCAGGAATCGGTTTCCATGAATTATTTCGGAGAAGATCCCGATCCTCCTTACGACATCAACGACCATTATCAGAAACTCCGTCGTGTTTTGAACACGAAGCAGTCTCTAGAACTATCTTACAAGCCATTCACTCTGGTCCGACCCGCGTTTGCGGTGGATAAGGATAGAAAAATCTTTCTTCGGAATCGTGAGAACGAAGAGGCGATGCGGACTCGTCAAGACAATCAGTTCGTCGGATTCATTGACGCATACAAGGACGGATTGGTATCTGCGCAGATCGACTGCGATTTCAAAAACCAGCGGAGGTTGTTCATTGAATACACAGCAGATGAAGATGACGTCAGGGTGCTGGGAAAAACCGTCTGCCCTCTTCTGATTCCTAAAAGCGATGAGTTTCAAGGATTTATCACCAGCGTGCTTCCTAAAATCATTCAAGCTTATGACGTCATATTGGCGTCGGATGTGTATCTGCTGATATTTGAACCACGTGACTCTAATATCCTTCTCCTATTGGACAGACTCGGCATCGACAGAGATCGTCTGATCTTCCATAAAAAAGGACTATGGAAAATTAAAACAGTTATTGATACATGTATCACACCCCCTCTCCATCCTGCACTGTTCAAAACAGCGCGACGTGCGATGGGGACGCACGAAAATCGAACAGTTCCAATCAACGAAGCTAACGTCATCTTGTTGCTGAGGGAGGACACGGAAGAAGGTGGACGGAAGATGGTGAATAAAGCGGAAGTGACGGGCAACTTGTTCAACCGATATGGGTCCCATCTGAAACTAGTTCGACAGACAGCCACTATTTCTGAGTCGGTGGACATTTTCAAAAATGCAAAAATTGTCATCGGAGTTCATGGAGGGGCGTTGTACAATATTCTTTTCGCGCCAAGTAATACATACGTTGTAGAAATTATGCCTATTGATAAAAACGGGAATGTGTGCGAGGCCACAGGGAAGTTAGCTCATCAGACGTTTTGGAGCTTAGCGGCCATGTTGGGACAGAAATACTGGATGTTGGTTGAGGAGCCGAGGAGAGAAAACTGTAATGTGAAAGTAGATATAGAGAAATTACTGAAGGTTTTAGATAAAATTGATGAGAGACATAAATACCACGAAGAAGGGTTATAGTTTAGTTCAGCAGAGCAAGACTTAATTAGTTTAATAGACAATAAATTATACTGATATTGTCTTCCATCTTTTGAACATTTTTACATGGATATACGTGTAGTTGCTTTACAACAGGGGGACACAGGCTATGCTTTAACTACGTAAATTGATAAAAGATTTGAAAGAGAGGGGGGGGGGGGCACCCTCTATTCTGAGGGATGGCGGCGTAGAATTAGGAACGCCACTAGATTTTGCCTGTTCACTCAATGGTTAGAAGGGGTGCGCACTATATTCGTAATTGTACGGTATGATTGATGGCGTCACGTGAAAACAGAATGAGACTTACTGAAAACCGTAAGATAGTTTTCACTTGCACGGTGCGATACATCAAATATTACTTTGAAACAGCGAATTGGTGGACAATAACTCAATCAGAAGAAACCCACACGTCGTCATCTCAAAGCATACTATTTGGTTTGGAACACAATTTTATGGTATACTACTCTTAAGTTTGCGTTCCGTTTTTTAATATGATTTTTACACCTAAAATGTCGCTTAAGGATTATACCATTTTGAGCAACTATCACATCAAGTTTCCATAATACTCGACGTCAAGGGCAATAACTCTGTAATCGTTTGGTAACAAAGAAGTTACTTAAGTTTCTATGCACATTACATATAATGCTGTCACGTTTATTTAAGAAAGTAGGACGTGAAACTTCTTGTTAACTAACCAACCCTCTCCCTAAATATCTAACATAAGGCCTCTATATTCTAACCAAATATATTAACAAATTATACTTTTATTGCAAAAATATTTACATAACAATTGTAGAAATGTTACATAATAAAATATATATGGTATAAAAATAAAATGGTTCAGCCTTCTTTCACTACAGTAAAGCAAATATATTTGTACGAGTAGGGTAGTAATGTAAAAATTATTTATTATTTATTTCATCCTTAGAGGGAAAGATTCGCCATTTTTTGTTGTGGATTTGAGTCTTGAAGTAAATGGTCTTCAGAAGTACTGGAAGAATTTATTTTCCTATGTCTTTTCTGTATATGGCAGTCTCTCAAGAAAAGACGACTCGTCTTTTTAACTTTCAAGCGCGGATTTGATTGTCTTAGACAAAAAAAACGGCGCATTGTCCCTTTAAACATACTGTTCATTTGGTTTGTCAACCTGGCATCCCTTTCAGAGAGTCCACATAGATCATAATGTTTATTTGGTATATAGGCTTGTGAGATCGGCATAGCTTTCAGAGAGTCCACATAGCTAATATGTTTATTTGGTATTTAGGTTTGTCAAATCCCTTTCAGTGAGTCCACATAGCTGATAATGTTTATTTGGTATATAGGCTTGTCAGATTGGCATCCCTTTCAGAGAGTCCACATAGCTGATAATGTTTATTTGGTACATAGGCTTGTCAGATTGGCATAGTTTTCAGAGAGTACACATAGCTTGTAATGTTTATTTGGTATATAGGCTTGTCCAATCGGCATCCCTTTCAGAGAGCCCACATAGCTAGTAATGTTTATTTGGTATATAGGCTTATCAACTCGGCATCGCTTTCAGAGAGTATACATAGCTTGCAATGTTTATTTGGTATAAGGTTTGCCTCAGCATCCCTTTCAGAGAGTATACATAGCTTTTATTTTGCATTCGGGTTTGTCAGAAGGTCCATGTCCAAAATAAAAAAAAATATAAAAAAAAACAAAAGTGTTCTTCAAGACCTATAGTGGAGGATCATCAAAAATCCCACAAACCATGTTGGCTGGTAAAGCTTTATCTGAAATAATCGAAACAACATTACCAAAATCTGAAAGTTTACAGGGAAACCTTTTTATGTATAACAAGGACACGTAAAACTTCAAGTAGACTTGGGACATTTATAGCTTCTGACCTTTGAATGTGTACAAAGAACACTTACGGTTCAAGACTTTGAAAGTGTACTTGTAACACTTAAGGTTCTAGCCTTTGAAAGTGTTTCAAAGACACTTATGCCTAGTTCACACCAACGGCGAATGCTGCGCTTTAAATCGGCGAGCAAAGCGCCATCATTTTTTGTTTACTTTTCCAAAAATATCACGATCTCCTAAGTAATGTTAAGCTCTGATAAGCTCTGATACGAATTGGTTACGCTTTGGGGACGAATTATTTCCCGATTTGATCAGGCCTTGTTACGCTTTATTAAGCTTTGATGCGGTTATGACGCTTTAAATCACGCTCTGATACAATTATCAAGCTCTGTTGTGCATTGTTAAGCTCTGTTACGCATTGGAAAATTTCTAAATGGCCGATTTCATGCCGCTTTTGATCAAGTGGTGACAGACCGTGAAGACTGGGGTCCCCGCTTTGAATAAAGCTATGTTAAGCTTACCTACGCTTTGAGTCAAGCTTTGCTGAACTTTGTTACGCTTTGTAAAGCTTTGATACGTTCTTGGCGCTTTAATCAATTCGTGACAAAGCGCCAAAAATTTTTAAACAATTTAAAATTGCCGAATATCCCGCTTTGCTCAAAGCTTTCCAACGATCTATTACGACCCTGGTGCTTTAGTCGAGCTTTGTTACACTTTGTACACCTCTTTAAAGTGCGATCAAAGCGCCGTTGGTGTGAACTGAGCATTAAGGTAGGTTTTAGCCTTTGAAAGTGTACTGCGGACACTTAAGGTTTGAGCCTTTGAAAGTGTACCAAAAACACGTAAGGTTCTAGCCTTTGAAAGTTTTTTGAAAGAGTACCGCGGACACTTATAGCTTCTGACCTTTGCAAGTTTACTTGGAACACTTCTTTTTCTAGCCTTTGAAAGTATACCAAGAACACTTATAGCTTCTGACCTTTGTAAGTGTACCAAGGACCCTAATAGCTTCTTCTGGTGACACTAATAGCTTCTAGCCCTTGCAAGTGTCCTAGGGACAATATTTTTTGGTATCAAAAATTATTACCTATCTGTTTAGGGTATGGAAGGTTTAACTCTGCCATAATCCGTATAAACTCTTCCCTGGATTTTGTCAATCTCTTATTGTGCTTCAGTTCTTCTTCCACAGTCGATTGAGTCTGACCTAAAATTAAACAAGAATCTTAACCTTTAGTAGGTGCCGCTAAGAGCAGTGGTGTTTCTTCAGGGGGCCAAAAAAAAGAATCTTTAGACCCGGACTTTCAATTTTTTTTTGTAAATAGTGAAAGAATTGCCCCAAGGACAATTTTGTGGCTCGATAGTTATTACCTATGTAGACTCTCTGAAATTAATAAATCAATAATTGCTACTACCACCAAATACCTAACAAACATTATTAGCTATGTAAAAGCTCTAAAAGATATATATGACACTCCTAAATAACAAATAAATGGTATTAGCTATGTGTACTCTCTGAAATGGTATATATTCATTCATAAAGTTACAACAGAATCCTTGTAAAATCTAGAAAATTGGAAAATTCATAAAACTAAGTAATTATTGAAAAACGCTTAATCATAATATTAAGCGTTTTTCAATAGTAAATTGCATTTTTATTAAGTTTTTTGTGGATTATATAAGGATCTTGTTATGTTATTTATGAAACCAGGTATATCTACTGGCTCTTATTGGCTAAGTTTAAAATGTTTAAATTTTATGTTCATTCTAAGACGTAGTATCTCTTTAAGTAAATAAACCCTGTCAAAGCTTACCAGTATAATCGTGAGCAGGAAATATGGAGTAATGTTTAGGTAGTGAAAATATATTCTTATGAACAGAATCATAAAGTCTTCCAGAGTCTCCTACAAATAAATAATTAGACAATCATATTTTACTATGATAACAACTGGCTATCAGCTGGACCTTGGTCAAAACCCTTGACATTGTTTTTACAATGATAACAACTTAGCTTCAAAAGGATCGTGTCTATCAGCTGGACCTTGGTCAAAAAACAACTGAGGTTACAAGCATCAGGGCACCACAGGGTAGATATAAAGAATATCTTTTTCTTTAGAAAATGCCTGATAAAGTACCTTGTTGAAAATCAGTCCGTCCACAGCCTCTTATAAGAACAGCATCACCAGTAAAAACACAGCATTTATCATGCCAGACATACGTTAAACACCCTGAAAAATAGACACATCAATTCTTACACTGTACTGTAAACTAAAATATCTTTCTAAGAGCCCTAATCTAATCCTTATATCAAGACATGTATAACACCTCTATACTGTTTCCCCCAACCTGATAGTATCTCTTGGCCTTTCCCCAGATATCCTAAAGTAACCTGTGTATATATTGCCCACCACACCCCTAAAGATACACTGTCCTTCCTTGGAAAAAATTAAATGAATGGACTTTTTCGTCCTACTTTTCTGCACCATGTGGAGTGCAAAGAGGAACATTTTGCCAGGACAGCAGCATTAACCTGCCTTTTTTCGATTTCCAACTGTCGAGGGAACTTGAAAAATCTGAAGGTATTATCTTGACCTATCCTGGAATTGAACTCTGGAACTTCATGTTAGCAAGCATGCGCCTAACTCACTAAGCCACTACGGCTCCCTGTCTATCATTGAAGACATCTCTATATATACCACCTGTAAGCGTATATGGCCTAGCTTTACCCTAATGGAGAAACCCTGCCCTACCCTTAAAACCTACCATCAGTATGACCAGGGGTTGCTCTAACCTCTAATTCTTGATACCCGAATCTGATCGAGTTTCCTTCCTTCAGCTTGATATCAGCCTGAGCCTTGCTGACTTCAGCGATCATACTTTGACACGTTTTTATTCGTTTCTTGATTTCGCCAGTACCAGTTATATGGTCAGCATGGACATGGGTGTTCACTGAAAAAACAAAATGTTCATTCTAAGTTATAGTGAAGAAGTGTTGCTGGGGACATTGATGGCATTGCTTTGCCTCATTCCAATTTTCACTCAGACATTGTTAAACTTATTTCTCTATGTAAAATCCCACTCTAAAATCAAATTCTTATATAGTCAAATTTTTTGTTGTTGACCAGGGCCCAGATCTGTAAAGCTAAATAGTGGTGTATAATCCAATTCTTAATACATACCTGCATAAACCAAATTTAGATTTAAATCTTTAACAGTCTGGATATCCCTGTCTACCATTTCTATGACTGGATCAATCAAGACTGCCTCTCGTGTTTTGGTATCTCCAAGTAGGTAAGTGTATGTGTAGGACTTGTAATCTAAAAACTGAATAAAAGATTAAGTTATGCTTATCTATATTCAAGGTTAAGAAATACTGCACCTTGTCCTTGATTTTTTCTTGGACAAAAATAACAACATTATTATCATTTACAGGTAATAAAGTAATTTGTAAGTTTAAGCTTATCTTAAGCTGAATTAAGGGGATAAAAGAAGAACATGCTGTTCAGAATTTACCTTGAACCACCCACAGGCCAAGAACTGTATTACTGTAATCTGATTGGCTTTAAAAGCTGAAATTAAAATCAATTTTAGCTACTGGCCAATCAGATTACTAGAATACTAAAATCACTACCGGCTGAGCTATTACACATTCTGTTGTAGCCTACTCACGCCTAATGCCTTTTCGGCCAACAAAAAGAAGTAAATAAAACTGTTATCATACAGATATAGATGTAGGCCTAATAAGTACCTGCTTAAAAATAAAATCATTGTCACCACCAAACTTCATCATGACTGGTTTTGTCGAAAGCAATCTATCAGAACTCCGAACTGGAAGGTCCACTGAATTCCTTTGCTTCCATAGAAAACGACACGCTGGGGTTGTCTTTATCGCCGATTTCATTAGAATTCGACTCTTACCGACAATATTCGTCACAAATACGTGGTTCATCACGCATGCCATGGTAACCGGACTATGCAGATGTGACAAACGACTGATTGATTTTGGTTTCTTCGATCCGCTCTTCTCTAGATTTAATTTATCGCTTTTATTATCTAATCATTGGCCAAAAACTTGACATACAGAAAAAAAATAAACAAACGTGCCGGAAATATTCACTGCGCATGTCTAAGGTTGTAATGTCAAGGTCAAGGTAACTTTGAAACGTGAATATTATATTTTAAATTTTAGCGACTACAAAGCGCGAATTGTTTTGGCTATTTGTGTATTTTATTCTGATTACCTTATTAACGATAACTTCAAGAGCAAAGCCTCGCTTTCTATCGGTAAATAGACTAATTAATGATGAAAACGAGCCCGCCTTCGTATCGATAAATTAGGGCTGAGTTCGTTTCGCCCTTTTGTCTTCTTGGTTCATCCCAATTAATATCGTATCGTAGTCAGAAAATCATTTCATTAATCCGAGACGATTCTTTTCATTTACGTGACATATTAAAATGAATTAGACTTATTAGTAAGTAGCATTAATCCAAATCGTTATTAGGTTGTCTATTAACTAGCCTCTTTTGTCAAACCTTAAGACAGCAGAGAAGCTTATTGGGCAATTGAAGGGTAGAAATATGAAAATTTCAAGTGGTATTATCTTGTCCACTAACTGGCCTATCTTGATATTGCTGCTATCTTGTCAAACCGAAAACCAAAGTAGAAGCTTAATTGGCAATCGAAAGGTAGGATTATGTCATGGCCCTAGTAGAAAAGTATTCTCATTGTAGACTGCGAAGGCCTAGCAACCCAAACTGGTTAAGATTAGTTAAGATACAGAACAATAGGGTATGAATCTTTCTTTCATTTAATTAACCATCTAGATCAGAACAATAGGACGTAAAACTCTCGTGTCATTTCCTTTATTGAAAAAATATAAATTCCGACTACTATTTTAATTTTAGAAATGGATAGTGAAGTGAAGCGAGACGGCAGATTAATGGATGCCATTGACGACGAGTGGCGCCGCGATAAACTTCCGGTACAAGATATAATGGTTCCCGTCATGCAACTACCGGAAACAGAACCAGATAACGGACCATCAATTGAGACGCCTCATGAACAAGAACAGAAGTGGACAGATCTTGGCTTGTCTACCTTTAGAAACACTCCACCAACCTCAACTGCCAACACATGATTGGTAAACATTGGCTTATTTTTTAATCGTCGTTTTGTGGACTTTCTCATTCCAATGGCACTGTCAATGATGGACGAACAGACAACTAATTTACAAGTTGAACTTATTCACAGGAAATTTAAGGCTGGGTTTTAAAACAGCTGTTAGAGCTTGATTAAGGATGTATTTTCCTTCAAGAAAAGTTTTTGAACTAGCATCTTCCACTTGGCCCTGTTAATGCTTTAATACAAAACTTGTACCTTAGTCTTACTTAAAATGTCACCGTTTTTTCGGTATGTAGACCTAGCCTACATCAATATATGGACGGCATTGATGTCGAATGTCGCCAAAATAAACTTCCGGTAAAGATGTTGTTCCTTTATTCAATTGTCAACCAGTAAAATAAAATGATTATTTTATAGATTTTTTTTGGATCAATGGTACTTGTCTGCTATATTGAAGACCTTAAGCCATCTTGGTTCCACCATATTGGTATTTGCAGCTTCAATGCGTGTAGACATAGCGATGAACGAACATTTATTTTCCCCATATACATCATGCGGTTGCAGAAAATTGTCTTTCTCCTAAATTCGAGATTTGTCTGCTAAAGAGAAACACGGTAGAAATGTGTAATAATTTCCGACATGCTGAAGAGACAATGGTTGCGACGTGGTTTTCACTTGTCATGAGGAATATGATATAATATAATGATATCTTTAAGTATATTTATTATTCAACTTCTCTGAACACGTTATTAGCAATTATATACATTTCCAATATTACAGGTTAAGGTTCTTCTTTTATTCAAATTTGATCATCAAAGCTACAAGATTGAATCGCTATAAAGCGCTTTACCGACCCAGGTTAACGGAAGTTTGTAAATGCAGAGATTTGATCAGTGCCTGCGACGAAAAGACTAAACAATTTTGCTTAACGAGTAATCGAGGGCTATAATTGGTTATATTCGGTAGCGTACAATCCAATCAAATTCTGTATTTACAAACATCCGAAATGCATCAAAAGGTGGCTATTGCAGTCAAGGTATAAGACGACCTTTTTTTAACAGAAACGCAAAAGTCAGACTGACGATAAATTCTAAAACAAAGTCTCATTCAATCCTCGCTTCTCCCAATATGAGAAACCTGGGAACTTGACATTTGTGTGCGAAACACTATCAAAATGTTGACAGAAAGACCCAAACTGAATGAACCGGATGCATCTCGGATTTAAAGCGCATACAGCAGCACATTCGATTTGGTTGGAATCTTTCTCAGCGTACAGGGCGTCACCCAGAACCAGCGTGTTGGTGACCACTCGATTAAAATAATTCGGGCTCCTAGTAACTGCATCTGCAATATAAGAAGAATAGTGAGCATCGTCCAACATTGCATCTCCTGTTAGAGTTGCCCATCGTGCAATCTAAGTCTATCCTGACAAATCTGGTCCGACCAGTTCTTAAGACTTCTGAGGAACTGATATAGGACCAGATTTGTCCAAATAGCAATCTACTAGCTTGTTGGACACAATATGGTATGTTGTAGTCTCATTCTGACCACAGAAAACTGTCCATTGTACAAGAATTGTAACAAGAATTCTGTAGCTTATGGGACAATAGTGGGACGCGCTATTATGGTCTGCTCTGATCCAGTTCTAACTTCTGAATACTACCTTTGTACCAAGTAATCTGCTGCCTTGTGGGACTCGATATTCTAGTCCAATTTTGGCCACAGAAAACTGTCAATGTATCAAGCAATATACGAGCTAATTGGATACGACAGGTATGCCAAGACCATTAAATACTAATTTGCTAATAGTTTTCATTAGATTCTTAAAGTTAGTATCTTGGAGACTTACCAGGAACATCGGATACCCTCGGTTGACAAACGAACGTTTTTTCAGGCTTATTATCAGAGTGGTATCCCTCATCTTTGTGTCCAGCGTGATGGTAATGGACATGCTGTTCTCGTCCTGAGGTTGCCCACTTGTAGGGTGGGGTGAGGTCTTCCCCTGTGACCCATTTGAAATATTCACCATCGGCTACCAACCCTAGCCACACCTTTTCTAAACTGAAACAGTACAATAACAGTGAAATGAAATAGAGTTTTGCAATATTTAGACTGGACATGAGCTGTGGGTGGAAGCTGAAACCTTCTGGGTTGTCTCGTTGATTCGACCTAGTGGATAGAGTTCGTTGCCGACAGAGGTCGAAATAGTACAAGCAGATGTAATCAACCCGGTGTCCATTGTCAGTGATGTAAAAAACCATTCGCTGGATTGGAAATTGAACGGACGCTTGAAAAGCTGTACATACTGAAAATTACTTTTAAAAAAGGCGTCTAATTTCGACATTGATACTCCATGCAATACAGGGTTTGTAAACAGAGAAAATTGGCCATGCACAAACCTCGGGTTGTTGACGTTGTATTCTAAAATCGCTGTATAAAAATCTCGTTTATCTTGTTGGGTGATCATAACTGGTAATAGACCACCTTCAACGCTACAATGTTCTATTGCTGTACTATAATTTACTTTATCAGGACCAACTACATAATCTGAAGTAAATAAGGTAATGGTAAAGATGGTAATGGTAAAGATGAAGTCCAAGCTTGGTCCCAGCCATATCCTTTAATCATTAATCGATGAAAAATATGTTTAACTCGAAATCGGATACGTCGAATAACTGGCTTAAAGGGACAGATTCGCCAGTTTAGGAGGTTGGTTTGGGTCTAGAATATATGTCTGCAAAGTACCAGAAATGAAAGAAATATTCAAACTAGGAATTTTACTCTCTATTTCTATATATCTTTTCTATTTATCACAGAGTATCTTGAATTGACGAGTCGTCATTTTGACATTCAAACGCAGATAATTCTGGACAAACATGGATTGGAAGGCTCAAATTTTTAATACTATTACTGATTGACATTGGCTTAGCTAAAGAATTCTATTTTCTGTGACTAAGGTACAATCGGTCAAAATATAGCGCAACCAATCAAACAGTTATTACTTAAATCACTGTGGAAGCCGGCTGCTGGCAAATCTACTCTCGACTTCACGAGAAAGCAAGGAACAAGGCATTGGAAAAAGCGAGGAAAAGGCGAGAAAGCGAAAGTAAAAAAAGAGGCGAGAAAGCGAGTTAAAAGGCGAAAAAGCGTGAACAATTCCATCGCTTTCTCGACTTTTTCCTCTCTTTTCGCATTTTTCCTCGCCTTTTTTTTACCTTCGCTTTCTCGCCTTTCCTCGCTTTGTAGTCTCTCTACTTCTCGTGGGCGAGAAGTGAAAGGTAATATGGCCCCCCCCCCCCCGCCATCTTACTACTCATACATATACGTACCACTTTCTTACGTCTTTTCTGTGTTCAATTGGTAGGTATTGGCAGAATTAGAAATGTAAAATGTACAAGCATTTAAATGCCATTTAGCGTACTGACAACATACTTACCGAAGGAATTTTTAACACATATGTAGTTATGGGTCTCTGTACAGTAATCTGTATACCAAACTTTGTCAGGGATATGAACATAGGTACAGGGTAAGGCTTCTGGTTGTCCCGGGACCCAGTCCAGGTTTGTCAAAATCTTCCCGTTACTGATCCACCTATATTCTCCACTAGTTCCAGTTTCTTCTACCCCCAACCACGACACTTCACTGTAAAATATAAACCACCCGTACCGGTAAAGTTAATATAAACTTATGAATTATAAAATGACTACGAGCTATTATTTTATAGGCTATATTTTTGGACCTTTTAATTTAGAATTGTAGCAGTACCAGTTTCTACTAACCCCCCTCCCCCCTTCACAGAAATGAGGTTGACCCGGCTTTGCACAGACAGTGCCTCTGTCGTCACCTCTGCATATTAAATCTGATTGTAGACAAACCACACGTATTTTCATCCTTAAAAATGTACTTCGTATTTCTTAACTAAAAAAATCAAGTAGGGTTTGTATGTGCGGGAATCATAACTTCTATGTTGATAATTCTTATCTCTAAATACTCCATGTTAATGGAAGTTATAAATCTCCACGACACACATTATACAACGTAGCCTACTCACAGCTGGTTTGAATAAGTGAGAGAATCGGTGTATTCCTGCCAGCTGGAAATAGTCAGCATGTCCTGTCCGTTGTTATTGCATATCGCCAGAGCATCAACAAATGTATCGCCGGTGTAACTGGTATATACTGCAACTAAAATAGATACATAAGATTTGAACGACATATAGAAGCGAGGAGCACATATAACAAAACACAAGACAATATTATGGAATATAACACATATCTTTTATTCTCTTGCCATTACATCTGATGACGACACGTGTATATTGTGTTGAAACGTTATGTGCCCAACCTTATTAAAGAATTGTGTTATATTCCATAATATTGTCTCGTGATTTGTTATAGAATAGATACATTTTAAATATAAAAGATATAAAAACATAATCGTTTTGGTGTTTATTGTAACCGACTTCTCTCCCAAGAGACCACCTCCATTAAGTGAATCAATCTCTTGAGAGAACTCTTAATACCGTTTCTACTGTAAATATCGAAAATACTTAGTACTTCGTGAAATAATGCCCGATCCGATGTCGGATTACACAGAGTACGTTGTATTTTCCTGGATAACAACTTAGGAGAGATCCTTTCTTCAATTTGGTCCTTTGTCAAACTGCCAAGTAATGATTTTACAAGGTAACAACTTAGGAGAGATCCACCTTTAACTTGGTCCTTTGTCAAACTGCCAAGTAATGATTTTACAAGGATAACAACTTAGGAGAGATCCTTTCTTCAATTTGGTCAAACTGCCAATTAATGATTTTACAGGGATAACAACTTAGGAGAGATCCTTTCTTTAACTTGGTCCTTTGTCAAACTGCCAAGTAATGATTTTACAAGGATAACAACTTAGGAGAGATCCTTTCTTCAATTTGGTCAAATTGCCAAGTAATGATTTTACAGGGATAACAACTTAGGAGAGATCCTTTCTTTAACTTGGTCCTTTGTCAAACTGCCAAGTAATGATTTTACAAGGATAACAACTTAGGAGAGATCCTTTCTTCAATTTGGTCAAACTGCCAAGTAATGATTTTACAGGGATAACAACATAGGAGAGATCCACCTTTAACTTGGTCCTTTGTCAAACTGCCAAGTAATGATTTTACAAGGATAACAACTTAGGAGAGATCCTTTCTTCAATTTGGTCAAACTGCCAAGTAATGATTTACAGGGATAACAACATAGGAGAGATCCACCTTTAACTTGGTCCTTTGTCAAACTGCCTAATAATGATTTTACAGGGATAACAACTTAGGAGAGATTCTTCTTTAACTTGGTCCTTTGTCAAACTGCCAATTAATGCTTTTACAAGGATAACAACTTAGGAGAGATCCACCTTTAATTTGGTCCTTTGTCAAACTGCCTAGTAATGATTGACAGGGATAACAACTCAATTTCTCAAGGATTCTGTCTACCAGCTGGTACTTGACAATGATTTGAGCAGATTAAAATTTCAAGGGTCTCTGAAATTATTCTAGAGGATAACAATACAGATTTTCGAAGATCCTGTACAGAAGTGAAATTTCCAATCCTGAGCTAGACCGGTATCATTCTTTGCTTATCCCCAATCTCGTGTGAGTTCCACGGTGCAAAAAAAATCGTAATGTCGACCTTACAACTATATCTTACCTACAAGATCAATCCTGAAGAATACCAGAAAAACACAAAACATCATGGTTCAAATTTCTTTTTTTTTCTAAATTACATAAATATAGTCCTTCCAAGAGTTGTGAAACGTTTTCTAAAATCCAAGACAAAAAATACAAGAATCTCGTCCCGGTACCGGATACGTCGAACTTGAATGCAAGTTGATCAATATCCGAGCCTCACCCATGTGTTAGTGATTATAATCACGATACATTAAAGGGATTGTAAAGAGATTTTCTAAAATTTGTATGAAGTTCATCTGCGCCATTCCAATTTTTATTTCCAATATTTCCTGCTTACTCCAGTCAGCCAAACCCTTAAACGCGATGGATATTCGAGGAAATGTCGGTGCCAAGAGGTTTGGTCAAGAACCAGTTGGTAGACAGGAACCCATCTTAACAATGGTCAAGGTATTACGAAATTTGTCTGATACCTTGACTACAAATGCCACTATTCGTGTATCACGAAGATTTAAATGCAGTTATTTGATTGGATTGTACGCCAGTGCATACAGTCAATCAGAGCCCTCAACAGAAAGTAAAGAAAGTAAGAAAATAATGAGCTATACTATTTTGAATCTTTCTGTTGAGGGCTCTGATTGGCTATATTCGCTGGCGTACAATCCACTCAAATCGATGCATTCCATGATACAAAAACAGTGCCTATTTTAGTCAAGGTATAAGACGAAGTTCGTAATTCCGTGACATTGTAAAGATGGCAGGAACCATCAGAATCGTAGATGTTCCTTTAGCAACGGTAGTATGTCATCAATATTCTGGATTATATCGTACCGTTGCTAAAGGAACATGATGTTATCCATGTAAAATATAAATATTTTGCCTATATGATATTCACTAAAAGGGTTTACTGAGTTTTTATCCTTGTAAACAGAATTATTTTGTCTTGTATTGTTGTTTTTGTAAGAGGAGGATTATGATCAGTGGAAGATTTTTTATTTTATTTAAAAAATATTGATTTTGACTCATTAGCAAAAAACGCCGACATATAATTCCCGGTGCAATTTCATTCCTAGAGATATAAAAGTGTTTACGTTGGTTGCTTTCTATTGTGTTGGTCGATTCCTTTTGTTAAAGGGACGATCTGTTGTGCTCGACTTAATGAAGTTTATAGACCAATTCTATAAACAAATGGCGATAGTAGGTTCTAATCTTAGCCAGCATGTGAAAGTCGGATGGGCTTCAACGAATCACTCATAATTCTAGTCGATCTAGCTGTAAATGGGTATGGATAATGCAAAGAGGTTTAGCCAAAGACCAGCTGGTAGACAGGATCCTCATAAACTTTGATTGTTATCCGTGTAAAATATCACATAAACCCTTCGCAGTTAGTGGAATTTCAGGAACCACAGACGTCTGATTGTAAATTGGAATTGTGCAAGTTGATGCTATCAGTGTCACGGATAAATATAAAAAAAAACATATAGAAAACCTCTTTACAATTCCTTTAATAATAATTAAATAAGATTCCCCATTTCGTACTTAAATATATACACTGTATTTGTCTTAAAACAATCACTGTTTTCCAATATTTCATTTTAATTTCATTCTATTTCCCGATTAACAAAGAAAGACTTAAATGATAAAGTACAAAGAACTGATAATTTCTATTATTCCGATTGTTTGTCGGTGAATTAAACTCCAGATGACAGGAAATAAACAAGGCTATCAGAAATATAATCATCAACATGTTATTTTGATCGCCTAAATACTCTTCTATTGTTCTAATGTTATAACACTCGTTTAATGTTCAGCAAGGACATTTAAAGATTATACTCGTTTAATGGTTTAACTTTAATGGGACACTTTCGTCATCCGTTGACCAATCGAACCTCAGTCTCAGAAATGGGTATTGTTTAGCCCAGATTGAAAAGTAATAGTGTTCACAGCTTACCTTCGAACAATGAGCATTCAAATCAATGTATGTTCAGATTTTATAAGTTAAAATGGCGACTCGCCTTTTCTTGATACTTCGCTTATACATATATAGAAAAAAAAAGTGAAGTTTCAAGTTCGAAATATATTCCAAATGATTGTTATTTTCGTGTAGTTCTGAAGACTATTTACAAAGACGTATAATCAAGGCCAGAATCAGCCCTTTTAAAAGGCTAAAATATTTCAACAATGCCTTCAAATCACATGTAAAGGTTGCGAATGTAGTTGAAAGACATTTGTCGAATTAGAGATTCAAAATGACTGTAAACTACGCTCGTGTGTGTTATTTCCTTGAAAGAACCATACGTAGTTTCGTATGATCACATAAGCTGCGTTTACACTGTCATAAAAATTGGCCCGCTTGAATTAGGTGACCCCTGCTCGGTTCGGACTCTAATTTCATGTTAAGGTGAATACCGGCGTCGTAAGCCATCGCAAACACAATATATTCTATTACGACATAACATGTCATAGACCATTGCCTCCTTGGGTAAGTGGGCTCGGCTCGCTCGGTCCAGTGGCGCATTTACACTGCACTGATATATAGCCGTACCGTACTCGGTCCGGACCAAGACCACCTCTTCTTGCGGGACTCGGCCCACTTGAAACAAGCACAATGCTCAACCTGTTTACACTGCCACTTTTTCTTTACGCGGCTTTACAGGAATCTTTATCAAGCACAAAACAACACTAATGATAGAAAACAAAGCCACATTAGTAACATACATTAGTATTAGTTAGGCTATATTAATAATGATATAAAGATCTAATGATATTTAATGATAAGAAATGATTATCTTGATACAGCTTCGTCATATCTCATCTCTCTCTCGTCATCACGTGAATTTAACCTCTCTCTACCTCACTCGTTATGATACTTCTGTATATTCTTTTCGTTTTCTCCCTCGGGATATCTGGTGAACAGTGGCCGGTACCTTATAAGTAAGTATTCACCAGCTGAAAGAGCTCATTTTTCATATTCATAAGTAAGTACAGTTTATAGAGATACCATTGTCGAGGATGGGGTGGCAATATTTCATATCTAGAATGGTAAGACATTTGGGTGAAGGGGAAAGGCCGAGCCATGCAGCCTCAATTCTAAGGAGGGACGTCACCCCACCGTAGAAACTGCATCCAATTAGCTTATTCTGATGAAGAAATGTTTTAAGCAAATTATATTCAATTTCAGACGATATGAAAGCCGACCACCAGCCAATCCATTCTGCAGGGCAGGTGTCATCGCCTTCTGTCCCACAGGCCGGGCCGCCAATACCATGCCGAAATTTGACCCCTCCGATCGGGTTGAGGTGTATGCCCTGAAGGCACCGGTTTGGGAGTTTAAGTTTGGGGATCTTCTGGCTAAATTTGTAAGTATGATATGGTATGGTTTTAACGGACCCAGGGTTGACAGGATCCAACAAATTTGGATCTCAAACTCAACGAATGCCAATTCGAGATGTCGACCACAAAATTCTCTAGCTGATCCTGCTCGGGTATCTATGGGAACCTCATTCTCTTGATTTATACTAAATTTTATTTCAGAATATAATGCATGATGCTATAGGGTTTAACAATTTGAACACCGGTAAGAATTATACCATGGAATGGTACGAGCTGTTTCAGCTGTTTAACTGTACCTTTGCTCACATTCTGTCCAATGATACATTGAAATGGTGCAATCAAGGAGCAGCTTGTATTTACGATGGAATCGACGATATTCATTGGTCTCAGAACGGTACCTTGGTGAAAGTGGCAGAAATCACAGGTGGGAAATTTAACACTGTGTTCTCTTGTTAATTGTAACCTTGGTCGGTGCTTCTACAGTAGCTTCGTTAACACCCAATACTAGGCTATATCCATCTCCACAATTTCAAAGTATACGACCTAGGCTAGAAGTCCATTGCTATAAGTAAAAGTGCCACTCTGCTATCGAGTTGTCAACTCGGCATATCTGAGAATCCACATATTTGTATTATAGGATTTTAAGGGTTTGGTACCACTTCGATCCATATTTTTCAGGTGCTCAGTTCAATGAATTTGGAAATTGGTCGGAATGGGACAACAATACAGGTATCTACTACGAAACATGGACAGTAGCCGAATCCCCTGGTAAGTACAGAATCTAGATTTGGATGAAATTTAAGAAAGCAGTATTCCATTGAAATTTCAATGTATCGTACTCGCTTTACAAAGCTCCCCCCAAAAAAAACCTGTCAAATATTAATCCATTCCTTTTGTCTTTCAGGTGGTGAAGTATGGTTCGAACCCAACGATTGTGCCAGTTTTGTGTTGCGAGCCTTTCAGAAAATGGCGGATCTGGGTGCTGTATTTGATACTAATGTTCATCTGAACTATACAAAAATAACACTGTACAGTGAGACACCGGTATATCTGGGACCAGCCTCCATTTTATTCGGTCCAGGGGCAAACCAAACTTTAAAATCCGACATCTTAGCATTTTATAGTAATTTTCAATCTCACCAAGACGTCGGCCATCTTGTTGAGAGTCTACTTGCAGTATATCAGGAAGTGGTAGAGGCTGGACGATTTTATTTTTTCTATAATTTTGAATATTGGTTTTTACCCATGAAAACACCCTATGTGAGGCTGTCGTACGATGAAATAGGACTACCCAGTAAAAAGAGGCACCCCTCTTTTCAAATTGAACCTTAATAAATAAATAGAAACTCTTACGGTATGGAAATAAACGAAGTGGATAGCGACATCAAGAAATATCTTCAGACGTCAGCGATCACCAGTTGCGTTCGAATAACAAAACTAGTCATAGGTTTCGAACGCAAGTCTCATGCAACTGAGTTGTGACTCACAGTGAGTTGCGTTCGGTACTCATGGCCACTTTTATTAGGTGCTACCACAATCGCTATGGTGTTGGGGCACCTTGTCCATAAATATAATGCATCTTACTGAGGTTTATCTAAACTGCTGTCCGAGCTTGCTATAGTACTGGATGTAGGTTTGTCTAGATTCCGATTCCCAAACTGGGGTGTGGGATTGCAGTGCCAGAGATATGGCGTAGGAGAAAAATATATTTGTTGAAAGAGCACCTGAAAGCATCACAAGATTGCTCCAGGGTGTGAATGATGAAAAGGTTGGATCTACTGATCAAGATTGTTACTCCCTGCTTTGGGCGACATACGTTAAAAGTAGACACCAGGTTTGAAGGGTATGATATAGGTTTATCTACCTCGCCACCTTGCATCCCTGTAGGGTAGGGAATAAGTTTATCTAGATTGCCACCTTGCATAGCTGTAGCGTAGGGTATAGGTTTATCTAGATTGCCACCTTGCATCCCTGTAGGGTAGGGAATAGGTTAATCTAGATTGTTACACAGGCTTGCTTTGAGTCATAGGGTTTGCAAGCGGACACCACACTCTTCTGGATCCTGTTAAAGATGGAAATAATACTTGTCTGATAGATTTAATATGTAAAAGGATGACTCAGACACAAACATACAAATATATCAATAATAATAATTGAAATCATATATACAAAGAGGAAAAGAAGTCATACGACATGACCATGTGACATAATGCTGACCAATGAAAAGGTGCTGCTTAAGTTCAAAAATTAATATTGACCAATCAAATGATGCAAGACTTGAATTAATAACTCCTTCGTGTTTAAATTTCATTAAGCCAATCAAAAATTGTTTAATTCTGAATTTGTCAATTAGAAAATGTTTTAATTTGAATTGGCCAATCAAAAATGTTTTAATTTGAATCGACCAATCAAACAATGTTACAATTCAATGTACCAAGAAGACAATGTTCAAAATTTGACCAATCGGAATGTGTTCGATAAGATGTACCAACAATATATATTCAAAAATTGGCCAATTAGAGTGTGTTCGGTACAAACAAGGCAATGTTTAAAATTTGAACTGGCCAATCTGGATGTTGAGAATATGAACTGAGCCAATCAGAATGTGTTAAAACAATGAATGAGCCAATCAGAATATGTTAAAACATGAATGCACCAATGAAAATTAATATAAACTTGTTTTCTTCATGATTCTGAGGAATTCTTCTTGATTTATTTCTCCGTCTCCATCTCGGTCTGCTTCGTCTATCATCTCCTACAAAAAAAAAAAATACATAATAAAGGGACAGTCTAACTTTAATAGTAGGTGCAGAAAGTTGAGAGCATGTTAAAGATCCTTCAACAGTTCAAATATATCATTTTCCTGATAAAGTTTCCAGAACAATCAATCAATTTAACAGACTAAATGAGACAATAGGTTTGCTGGTATGTTTTCCGTAGTTACCTGTAATTCTTCATCTGTGAGATTCTCTCCTAGTTCCTTGGCAACTCGTTTTAAATTTTTGAAAGAGATTTTTCCAGTTTCGTCATCATCAAATAATCTAAAAGCTTTCAGTATTTCTTCCTTAGCATCTTTTTCACTCATCTTTTGGGTCATTATTGTCAAAAAATCATTAAAATCAATTGTACCTGAAATTATCATAAAAAAAATGCTTCAACATAATTTTTTGGTATAGCTATGTTGAACCAATGGTGGTAATAGGTTCTAATCTTGGCTGGTGTGTGAAAGACTAGTGACCTTGAATCAGGGCATTCTCGCTATTTCAGTCAGCCTATCTACAAATATGGATATTCCAGGAAAGATAAATGCTAAAAGGTTCGGCCAAGACTGGATTAACATTCTTATAAGTAATAAGCAAAGTAAGTTTGGTTTCTTTCTATCTTGTGATGTAAACTTAAGATGATACTAGGTTTAAAATAAGTAAATTTTTACCGTGTCCATCTTTGTCAATCTCAGCAATCATTTTTTTGATTTCTTCTTTTTTTGGTTCAAAACCCAGAGCTCTCATAGCCACCTACAAAAAAAAAATCCAATCACAATACAATGACATTAATATAAGGGAATTTGGACTGGAATCTGGTTGGACTCGAAAAGGAGGGACATATTGGCCCAATTTTTTGCCTCATAAATTACAAAAACAGAAGAAATATTTGGCTTGTACCAGAATAGATTAAAGCAAAACAAAATTTAAAGGACTTGATATGTTAGCTTCTTAGTCCATGCTATTCGATAGACTATGTTCTCATCACCTTTTAACACTGGCATGTCAAAAAAATATCCCCCCCTCTCCCCTCCTAAACTCATACAAAACTGTGACCCACCTTTAACTCTTTAGCATCAATAGTTCCAGACCCATCAGCATCAAATAAATCAAACGCCTCTCGTATTTCCTGTTTCTGTTCTTCCGTTAACTCTGGTTTAGGACCAGTCTTTTTCCTTCCACCCCCTGATAGAGTTGTCTTCTTGAAAGTTGCCTGAAGAAACCACAACACACATGAGATATCTAGTGTAAAAGATAAATGAAACAAATATGGTTTGACCCTACTGCATAGGGCTTCTAATTAGTTCTAAGTTCTGGTGAACATAAGCCCATTGTTTTGATCATAATTTGTCATTTAGATGACTGTGCCATTACTAATTTCATTTCAATTCCGAGTTGACATCCAGGTACTTGGTAAACACAGTCACCACAACCACAGTTCATTTGAATTTCAAGCACAGACTTGTTTTCTTAGCCAAATCTTACTCACCATTTCTAATTCTAGTGCCTCAAAACGACATTAGAAGATCAGATAAGCAGAGGTCAAACTCTTAATTTGAAAATTACGACAAATTTATTCTGCTCATAATTACATTTCCTGTTACTATAATTTATTCAGAAAGTGACCGTGCTCCCACGCAAATGACATAAATTTATCCTCTTTTGTTGACATCGGGAAATTTGATCACCGTCGCCAAAGCGAAACATATCACCCAAAATCTACACAATTTCAATAATATGCTGTCAAAATCGATCCAAAGATTCTTGTGAAAGAGTGAAATCGAATATTAACTTTAAAATTGAGCAAATAAACTCCTAAAAATCCGTAAATTTGTCAGTTTTGATCTTACCATTTTGTGTTTTGTTGATCTTCGAGACGAAGTGAGCGCTTTCCGGTCTGCCCCGGATGTTGATGTTATAAATACGGATTATTTAACGGATTGTGGCGAGTCTCGTCTTGTTTTTCTTAAAGTGACGGGATTAGATTTGATTTGACGAATTGAATAAATAAGTTAATTAATTCGATTTAATTAAACAATAAACGGATTAAGAGATTATTTATTTCTTAAATGCTCTGTTGGATAACCATGATTTAATTTACTAATATTAGGCTAAAAGATATAGCCTAGTTGTCTAAATATTTTGTGAAAGAAATGGAGCTATGTAGCATTTGCCCGGGAGAATGGTTTTCATAATAGCTTGATGACTATCCCTTTACCATTTTCTTTTGGTAGGATAGCATCTTGGAATCCAGTCTAGTTTGCATGCAATTGTAGACGTTACTTTTCCCATTCATTTATATATTCAAAGCTTTGCTCGATAGCTAATGCTAGGTATTTCATTTCAAAACAAATATCAGTGCAATGGCATGGTCTGATTTTCGGACAGTGGGAAAACACGATATGTCACAAATCTTATAGATAGCTTGTGTGGGGGTAAATCTACGTTACGTTTACTCTTTCCACCATAGCATAGACAACCTTCAATTAAGCCTGCCTTTTTGAAATTTTGCAAATGGTCAAAGATCGATGTTTACTCAATTTTACATGATTTTGTAATTTCAGCTCAATGGAAATTTTCCTCTAGTGATCTAGATGATCATCGAATTTAAAATTCAAATTTTGTCATTGATCTGCATAATAAAATCATTAAAGTGTTATCAATAAATACGAATCAATCCGTAAAAATATGACCACCTGATTTACAGCTGTGTTTTGATTGGTTGATGAAATCAGGTGATAGTTAAAATGGCGGCCTCCATGGTGAGTTGGAATTTCTTCGTCTTCTTTGCATTTAGTATTAATTTCTCGATTTTATCTGCATAGCAAGTTCCTTCTTTTCTTTTGTCGTGTACTTTTTGAAGACTTTTTCCCAGTTTCACTGTTGTCATCATAAACCCGACATAATTTAGATCTATCATAGGCTTGACTCAAACGTTTAATTTAGCAGACGACGCATCGTTACACATCTGATACAATTTTATGAGTCAACTAAAATAATTTTATTGCTTATTGTCGCAGTTATCCACACGATAACGATTATTGTACATGTCAAGAAATAGGCCTAACAAGGTGTGCTTCTCGGTCTATTTTATTTGTTCCACAAAGCCTCAGAAGTCGTAATTTGACTGATGAATGCGTATGTCGTTTGGATGCCAATGATCCAATTACCAAATGATATTAGACAGTTGACAAACTAAAATACCATGTAGGCCTACATACATGAAGTACTTTATGATAAGGTGCTCAGTTGCCAAACCATATAAACATTCTTAGCTACATGCCATGGTCTCTGAGAGAGTGATGCCGATTTGAAAATCCCAAATACCAAAAAATCTGCATAATAAGATGCCGAGTTTACAAACTAATTCTCAGAATAACAAAAGGTAATCGTTTCTAGATGTAGGCCTATACTTTTAATATATTTTCAGAAAAAAGAACGATGTTTAGTGATAGGCGGTTGCGGATTTTTAGGTCGACATTTGTTGGAGAAATTACTAGAGAGAGGATACGAGGTCCAGGCTTTTGATGTGAGAAAATCATTCGATGACGACAGAATTAAAGTCTTTGTTGGTGATTTGTGTAAAAAGGAGGTAATATATAAGTACGATCATCAGAATTTTTACGGGAGGCAGGGATGGAGTCAATTCCCGCCCGGGTTTAAATCGTTGTCCTGCTTTGCTCAAAAATGTATCCTCTTTTTTTTGTCATTAGACCATTTAAATTAAAGTAGAGAAGTCCGTTTCTTACTGGCAAATTTTAGGAATTATTACCATTGATAAAAGGTATTCATTGCATTGTATTTTGTTATAGTTATGCCAATGGAAGATGTAAAACTCCCCTTTTCTGTCTATTAACTTTTAGGAACTGTTACCAGCGTTACAAGATGTAGATATCGTATTTCACTGTGCCACCCCGGCTCCCCTCAGTAATAATAAAGCTTTGTTTTATAAAGTAAACTATGAGGGCACCAAGACTATTATTCTGGCTTGTAAAGAGATGAAAATTAAGGTAGGTTTTCACCTTATTATTGTCCTGAATCTTTGGTCTTCAACTTTTTAGGTAGCCTATCCTTGACGGTACTTGTACCACGAGCACGGAGGGGTCTTAAATGCGTTGTCGATATGCACATGAATTGCCAAAATAATCAGGCGTCGGGGTCGTTGGTTACGAGTTCTAGCGACCTTTATCTTTTTTTGAAGAAAGAATTATATTTGCATATATCTTCTACGATTAGACTCTTTACCTTGTGACCTAGGCCAGTGCTTTCATGAGACTATAATTATGTTCTCATCTGACACGAAATCATTTATTCAAAGTAAACGTAATAGAAGGACAGGATAATCTATTTCATTTTATACGCGTAATAAGTTACAGAACAGCAAGACTTAAACCTCCTTTATATTTCATGAATTGTAGAAGTTTGTATTAACGAGCAGTGCTAGCGTGGTGTATGAAGGGAAAGATATATTAAATGGGAAAGAAGATCTACCCTACGCTAAAAATCCCATTGACTATTATACAGAGACTAAGATATTACAGGAAAAGGTTTGTTTTCTTACTTTCTTACACCCTTTTCATCCTTTACATCCTCTAGGTAGGCAGATGCCAAGTAAACGCCCGCTTCTAGTTAAAGTGATAATGCAGACTAATTCCGCGAAGTCTTATTACAACTTTTAATAGTTATTTCACTAGAGCTTATCTTATGCTGAAGAAACCTTTCAGATATACAATCCTCATCAGGACAGCTTGTTTTGGAAATGGAGATTATCTTTCCAATGAAAGACTAAATGATATTTAATTGACTAACAGCTCATCGCATTCTGTTGACACTTGTTTTGGATACACAATCCTAATCGGGAAATGTTAAATGTTTTGTTAATTTCTGAACTTGTACTTTTGGTTTTGACCAAAGCATGTGCCCTGTAGCAGCTTGGATCTTTTTATCTGCTGACCAGATAACTTTTTAGAATGAAATTACGACTTCTGGTTCGCTTACAATTCAATAAAATCGCATCGACGGAAATGACTTAAGCCAGGCATTTATATCATCAAAGAAGATACTATCGAGGACATGACGTCATTTTTACTTTTTATTAGCCCATTAAGTGGAATATTTGGTGAATAGATCCCTTATCAAGAATCGAGAGTCTAAAGGTGCGGGCAGACGAACGGTCTTGGTTGGCGATTTTTGTCGCTGACTCGAATCTTGAGTAAAATCTCGCTTTTACGACAAGATTATCAAATTTCCGATAGTTTTATTGTGTGCAAGACAGAGCGTCGTCATCCAATCATGCAGATTCATTTCGCTTTTAATTGCATGTTCCGTACGTGATTATCGACAAGTTGGAAAACAACCGACTGGAGATTCACATACCCGTACCGGTCGGTGAAACTCTTCACAAGACTTTAATAGGCTACAAAAATCGCCTACCAAGACTGTTCGTGTGCCCGCACTATAAGAAAGTATGATTTCTGTATATTAAAGATGACCCTCCCTATCGGGTCATCATAATCTATATTATATATAAAATAAATACCACTATAGTTAAACAAACAATCTCTTGGGGGTGCTTTATCTCAGTTTGACTTCTGTCTCGGTGATTGGGTTGAGGCTCAACCAGGATGTCCGTGAGGTTAAAGATTTATGACCAAGAAGACCAGCCAAGTAAACTCTGCTTTTGCATGTTGTTGTTGAGAGTCGTCCAGGCCCAATATCGATACTAATCTTTGAGTAAAATTATTGTTTTGCCTTATATTATATTTGGTTAACGCCCTATCAGGTAAATTCCGAAAACAATGACCGTGGAGCTGAAAAAAAAAACAACTTTGAGTATTGAATATCCGAAAATTGATCCGATTTATTAGTGACCCTTAGTCATTCGATAATCTTCGACAGTTTCCGTAAAGCTGTGCAGAGAGCTAGCAGAACTTTCACGGTTCTTTGCAGTCTGTCGAATTATATCCATTTATGTCGATCGCGGTGGATCCGATGAAACACGTTTTGAATCGTCAGTCAGCCCGATCCTACAAATTATCCACTTAAAATACCTTAATAATTAGCTTCGTACAAGACTTAAAACATGCATTGCACTTTATATTGTACTCCCTTCCCCGAAACCTAATTATCATACCTCTATAGACAACCATCTATATAAAACCATAGATCGAGACTTTACAAATATCATGTTAATGATTGATAGTTCGGAAATGTTAGATGTCGGCATGATTAGTAAACACGAACTAAAATAAAAGCATGAAGGAAAATTTTAACCGTAGACTTTCTTTGTGGCGCGGAGTCACTTACAATTTGTTTTCGGGATTTCCTTTCGATGCCCGTGTAACTAAGTACTGAAAAAACAATCCGTTTCCGGGTTATTCAAATTTTCAAAGAAGCATTGTACAGCTTATAGTCTTTTCAACATGTCTCATTACATATTGTTAACGTGGTTACACTTTAGTAGATAAAACCCGTTTAAGGTACGATGAGAATGAATATTCTCACTGTCACGTGATTTTCAAACGAATCAATCAGCACGTTTGCACATAGTTGTTTTATGTTTTGTTTTGTAAATATGAACACAAAAGAAACATCTGAATGATTGTAACTACGGGTAATGGCTCTCGTTGATTGATTGATTGAAATTCTCCACCGGTTGAAATTCGCCCCCTCATTCGTGTGCAATAACTCTTGAGTAAAATACCATAGAATCTTGTTCTATTAATCAATAAAATTAATTAGACAAAAAGTGTTGGACTCTAAAAGTCTTTTTAGATTTTAGCTATTACGTAGAAATTTAAAATCTTTTGCCATTAAGATATAGATGTTATTGGCCCTTGAAAGGAATTTAAAAACTTATCAGGTTAAACAGGTAAAGAGTTGAACGTTACGTCTAGATCGCCTTAATTAGGTCCCTTGTAAATATCTTACTTGTAATAATACATTAAAATAACTCCCTTGCTAAACAGGTGTCTAAACACTCTGATTTAGATCTGTAAAGGTAACCGTTTTTAATGGTCATTAAGGTATACTGTGGTGTAAAAATTCATTCTGTTTCATCCAACAGGATATTAAACTCAACTTATTTCATTAGCTCAGTGGTGTGTGAACTTTGATTTCATTCGATTAGCCAAAATGAGGCGTGGAACTCCATTTCATTTCATTGGTCCATGAAAGTACAGATAGTAGTAGGATAGAAAACTATATTTCATTTCATTAGTCCAATAAGATACAGATAAATGTGATATAAAACTCTATTTCATTTCATTAGTCCAATAAGATACAGAACAGTAGGATATAAAACTCTATTTCATTTCATTAGTCCAGTAGGTTACAGAACAGTAGGATATAAAACTCTATTTCATTTCATTAGTTCAATAAGATATAGAACAGTAGGATATAAAACTCTATTTCATTTCATTAGTCCAATAAGATACAGAACAGTAGGATATAAAACTACATTTCATTTCATTAGTCTAATAAGATATAGAACAGTAGGATATAAAACTCTATTTCATTTCATTAGTTCAATAAGATATAGAACAGTAGGATATAAAGCTATATTTCATTTCATTAGTCCAATAAGATACAGAACAGTAGGATATAAAACTACATTTCATTTCATTAGTCTAATAAGATATAGAACAGTAGGATATAAAACTCTATTTCATTTCATTAGTCCAGTAGGTTACAGAACAGTAGGATATAAAGCTATATTTCATTTCATTAGTCCAGTAGGTTAGAGAAAACCTTTACTTAAAACTTCGTTTGATTTCATTAGCCCTATAGGGTACAGAACAGCTGCGAAATAAAACTTTTTTTTAATTTTTTTTAAATTTTTTTAATATAATAATATTTATTAATAAATCTGATTATATTGATAATAATTTAAATAATTTGAAAGTTGGAAACCAAACTATGTTTTTAATATCATCGTTTTAAAAATTATAGTTTTCATTTCATTTCTGTATTGTTGTGCAACCTAGTCATTTCGGATTGACAATGCCAATTTGATTAGGCCTACCACACACACAAGGACAAGGGCAATAAAATCGAAACGTTGTATATACCACGTGCCTTCGGGAAAACAAACATTCTCCAATCATATACATATACATTTTCAAATAAAAAAATAAAATAGATATAACAAAAAATTTTTCTACGATTTTTTCTATCATTGATCTTCTTTGTTAAAGTCTTCTAAATATTTTCACTACAAACTGGATGTTGTCTGTTTATTCTGAAAAGTACTACGGATCGCTAAAACTGAACCCTATCAGTCTATAGTGACAACTGCGCCATCCGTTTGACCAATTGTACCTTAGTCTCAGAAACGGAAATTTTTCAGCTAAGCTTATCAGTAATAGTGTTCACTGCTCACCATCGAAATTTGAGCTTTCAAACCCATGTGTGTCCAGAATTATCCGCGTTAGAAAGTTAAAAAGACGACTCGCCTTTTCCTGAGACTCTGTCATATATAGAATAGACATGCGTATAGAAATAGAGGAATTCCTAGTTAGTGATATTTTTGAGGGCATTTAGCGATTTTTGTACATTTCTAGTACTTACGAAGACTTTGTACATATACTCAAGACCCAAATAAAAAATGGCGAGCCTGTCCCTTTGAATATTTGTTGAAATATGTCAAAACATCTTGTAAAAAGTAAATTGAACACCCCCTTTTCTCTCGTTAGCTGCCTGACTAATAAAACAAATTTTTCTTATATATTAAAATACATAAATCTCCATGAAAATTAATAAATAAATTTATTTGGACAAGTCAAACTGAACTGAGTGCAAGGTGACCAGCCCTTTTCTACTTACCAAACGACAGTTTTCTCCTCCTTTATTAAAGAGTTACTACCTATTAGAATGGACATAAAATTTAAAGTCTCTAACTTTGACAATAAGAGTATATGTTATTCATCAGTTTGACTTACCAGGTGCAATCTCTATATAACACGATCTATCCATTAAAGTAATTATTGAAAAACGCTTCTAAGCATGTATCAAAATTACTTGGTTTACTGGGTTATTACTTAGTTTTATAGATTTATTGGATTATAGAGGGATTCTGTTGAACATAGACTCATTTAGCCAAGTTTAAAAATTGAAATTTTTAGTCATCTTAAGAGGTAGTGTAACTTTAAAGGATATATTTTATTTTAAGTAATCTTACAGTATTCCTAGCTCAAAGGCTAGATTGAAATAAGGAACCAGGACTCATTTGGCCAAGTTTGAAAAAATAGGTAGTATACCTTTAACCCCTGGGTGCAGTTTTACAGATATAACTACAACCAAAATGTGTTTGTAGAGTGAACTATTAGAATAAGTCAATACGGAAGACTTGGGATTAATATTTATCGTCTTTTTGTGATAATTTCCATTGTTGAAATATTCCATATTTCACATAGGAGACAGATTACATTATATTGTGTATTTCTTGGTTGTACAAATATATTAAAATAACTACAAGTAATCATTCTGTATTACCACAACTCTTTGTCAATAAAACTCTACCCACCCTTCCCACCAGCGACGGTGGGTTAGGCCCCTTTGTCTCGCTCTTTACCCATAGAAACCTTATCCAGCGTCGGCGAGATGTGCTCTTCTGTCTCGCTCTTTACCCATAGAAACCTTATCCAACGTCGGCGAGATGTGCTCTTCTGTCTCGCTCTTTACCCATAGAAACCTTATCCAGCGTCGGTGAATTATGCCCCACTGTCTCGGTCTTAATCAATAGAAACCTCATCCAATCTTCGCACCAGCGAAATCAGTTGTAACCCTCTGTCTAGGTCTTTCATGACGTCATTTACGAGTATATCAAACTCCAGGAGTTCTAGATTTCGACCAAATTAAGGTTTTGATTCAACAAATTTGCATGGTGAACTGTAGCAGTAATCATAGCAGAATGCCGACAAGACCTTCTTGTGATCAAAAGGGAAAGCAAACCAACCACTCAAAGCTGTCAATTTAAATTGAATTGACAGAAAAAAGGGGTTGGATTTTGAAAGAAAGATAAAGTATATTAATCTAGAAAGGATTTATATACTTCAGTTAGATATGTTATTCACTCCTTTATTATTTATAATCGGTGTGTTGTATACCATTTCTCATTCCGATACTTGAAGCAGTAACATCAACGAAACGACGGTGGACAGAACACAGGCGGAGGAACGAGTAAGTCTACAGCGGATAGGCACAAGACCACGGGGAAGTAACATAAAGAAACTGCATCAAGCTATAACACAATAAAGAAACAACTACACCAGGATTTTGATTCGAAACAAGAGATATTTAGAGGATCAAGAGAACTTAATCAAAGAGAAAAATACCACCAAGATTTCAACCGAGAAAGTCATATTAAGAAAGATCGCCAAGATTTCTACGAATCCGGGATACAATCGATTGTACCAAAACTGAAATATCTCCGGACATAAGCTGCTTTCTTTCAGTGAATCAGAAACTACAAAAAAATATTTTATGTATGATTTTGGAATTGAAAGGAGTGCTAACTATTTTGTTATTTTTCAAAAAAGAGTTGAACTGTTTATGAAATTCCAAGTGAATCGAATTTTTTTTTTAACAGAAACCAACAAAAAACAAGAATAAAGTCAACTCGAACATTATTTTCGACAAGAAACATTTTCGTAAACTTTTGTTAAAAATGGCAACCGTATTTCAAATTGTTGTGTTTATTACCATGTTAGGACTTTGTGTGGGAGAGGACTGTCCGGCGGAATGTACTTGTAAAGACTCCAGAGTGACGTGTGATGACCCAGGTATGAAAGAAATCCCGGATGACATCCCCACGTACACAGAGACTCTCGTTATCATGGGGCGACCCACAAAATCTTTTTCAATTTCCAAACTTCAGAGATACAAATTGAAGAAACTGACAGCTCTGACGGAGTTGCATCTTGTTTACTGCGGTTTGAAAGACGTAAACGCAGACGCTTTTCTGGACCTGAAACAGTTAAAGCTTTTAGATCTACGGTCCAATAAAATAACGAAGATATATCAAGAATCGTTTAAAGGACTGGATAATCTAGAGCTGATCAATTTAAGCGGGAATGAAGACATCGATCTCCAAACAGGATCCTTTAGCAACCTCCGGAGTCTACGAGATCTTTATCTGTCTGATTTGAATCTCCGGTCCCTTCACAGCAGTTCTTTTAACGGTCTTAATAGTTTACAGCACTTAGACCTCTCCGGAAACAATCTGCGCCGTTTAGGCAAGGATATATTTGAGCCTCTTAAATCATTAGCTTCCTTGGACATCAGCGGTAACCGTTTCAAAGGACTGAACAAGGAGTTGGGAAGAACATTGTCCAAGTTACAATCGTTGACTCTCGGAAACAACCCCTGGCAATGCAACTGTGATATCACGTGGTTTAAAACTCTACCAATCAAATTCATCTACGATTCCACCGCTTTCAGTGCTGATCGGGTTGTCGTCTGCAACGGTCCCAGCAGACTTCAGTACAAGACTCTTAAAGATATACCAGACGATCAATTGACCTGCATTAAACCCACTATAAAAGATTGTAAGGATTTGAAAAGAGATGTCGGAACAGCGGCTACGATTACATGTGACATCAATGGAGATCCATTTCCAGACATCACCTTGAACGTTCCGGACAAATCAACCATTGAATCCATCGACGACCTTGACGAAACAAAATTTGAATTTTCTGAAAATGGAACGCTGTTGATCAAATCTGTGAAGATGTCCTATAATGGGACTTGGAAGGCGGAAGTTCAAAATTCCCGTGGACAAGACGAAACTATTTTCAACTTTTTAGTAGTAAATCCTTTTTCTCCAACTATCAAGTGCGAGGAATTAAATGAAAAAGCCGGATTGGAAGTCGAACTCCTGTGCGTTATTGACGGAAACCCTTTTCCCGATATTGAATGGACTAAACCTGACCACACTGTTATTAAATCCACCAATATGGACACTTCCAAGTTTAAAATTAGGGATGGGGGGAAGTTGGTGCTGAAATCGTTAAAGAAGGCGGAAGAAGGAACATGGACTGTGTTTGCTAAAAATCGTATGGGCAATGAAAGTGATAAATTTTACCTCAAGGTTCTGCCAGCTGGGTTCGCCCCAACCATCAAAAATTGTGGGGATTTGGACGAGACGGCGGGGGAGAAGGGAAGAATACAGTGTGAAATCAAGGGCGATCCGTTTCCCAACATCACTTGGACCTTACCAGACGATTCCGAGGTGTCGTCAGGTCTTCCGTTGCCTGATAATTTTAAAGTGAAGGACGGAATTTTGGAAGTGAAAGCATTAGAGGAGTCGCAAGATGGAAATTGGGAAGTTTTTGTCAAGAACGGATACGGTGAAGATAAGGCTTTCCTGACCGTCACGGTGAAAAAATCGGAGGCTGCCCCCCCGGATTGGATCCTGATCGGAGCTTCTGCTGGTGGTGGATTAGCCTTAATCAGCTTGATAATAATTATAGTTGTCTGCTGTAAGAATAAACAGAATCAAGTCGGCGACGATGATAAAGAATAAAATGGGTTACTAAATCTAGCGACTTGCTTCCTTGTTTAATTCGGAACAAATTAGGGACCTGTTTCCAAAACATATCTCATTGATTTATTGATTAATGAAATAGTCCTCTATATGCTTTTCACATTTACATTGTTATATATGCGGACTTTCTGAAATGATGAATGAAGAACCCATTAATCTTGGTGAAAGTGCCCAGTCTCACGAGCGAGCTACTCCAGACATAGCACAGTATAGTACAGAGACACAGATATATATGACCGCAACAATTTTACCATTTTCTACCTTATTATTCCACTTTTTTATATTGGTTACACGCCAACCAAATAAATGCAGGAAAAACACGGAACATCTAGATGTACATTTTAATGTTTAAAATATCGAATTGATGAAAATTGTGGCTTGGCTAGCCGATTTAAAGTATGTTTCTGGAAACGATTCCCTGATTTGGACGGAATGAACCATGGTAAAATAGGGTAATGATGTATTTTTTTTTTATATAATTCTAATCATTTTATTTTTGATATTTGTCGCTTTTTAACGATTTTGCTATGTTAATTAGAACCTGAAATACTAAGTGTTTAAAATATAGATCTATTTCAAGCGGTCCATGTACCGTGAAAGTTGTATAACTTCCTATACCATTTTACGGCAAAACCAAAAATTACCAAGTGCACTGAGAAAATGAAAATGAAAACTGATTAATTGTAAATATTTTAATATTATCTTAAAAATACCGTCCATGAGTTATTTGAACTGAAAATAAGTATTAGGCAATCTTCTTGTCAATGTTTTTTTTTTAAATTGTGCTTCTTCGAATCATCCCGCTTTTATTAAAATTGCGGTGAATATTACATACTTCCTGAAATTTTTTGTGATATTTTGAAAATGTTTGAGATATTTTTAAAATGTTTTGTGGTATTTTAGAAATTAACAGTTAATAACAAAAATGTTTGTGATATTTTGAAATGTTTGTGTTTGTGATATTTTTAAAATGTTTGTGATTTGTTTGTGATATTTTTAAAGTGTTCGTGTTTGTGATATTTTTAAAATGTTTGTGATTTGTTTGTGATATTTTTAAAATGTTCGTGATATTTTGAAAATGTTCGTGATATTTTAGAAACGTTTTGTGATGTATTAGAATGATTTTTTGAAATTTATGATTTGGTAAAAAATATTGTGATATCTTTAAAATGAATTGCGATATTTTTAAAAAGTATTGTGATGTTTATGAATTACGACTGTGATAAAAAATATATATATATATTGTGATAAAATATGTCTTTAAGATATTGAAATAATGTTGTGATCTGATTTAAAGAATATATATATATATTTTTAATTTTCTGTAATATATTGAAATAGGTTTTTGAAATGATTTTTGAATACTTAAAAATTGTGATACTTTGTAACTTATTTGGGTAACTTATAGTTAGGGCAATGTGCTGGGTGATATATATTTTAGTGATTATGCTTATTGCTAGGTGTTAACCAAATAGTAGCAGATGCGGAGCCAGGTTGACGTCTGAGGAGGGGTTGCTGGGGGCGAAATATCTGAGGTTGCCCACATTTCTAACCTAGTTATGAGTCATGCCCGAAAACTTGCATTCGTGGCTTTTTTTTATTAGCTTTTATTTGTAATATAGCCACTTCAGTTAGAGTCTAACAACAGCCTTCTTGAACGTTTGACAAAGTAACCTTTTGACCTAACCCTGCTCTTTCCAATCAAATTTCTGCCTTCTTCAGCGCTGGCATTTTGAGAGAGAGCGTGAAGGAATTTGATTGGTTAAAGCGGATGTCATCAGATTAGGTCAAAAGGTTATTTTAACGAATGTTAAAGAGGCCAGTATTAAGACCTTAACTAAAGTGACCAAATTAAATATAAAAGCTAATAAAAGAAAAACGGAACGAAAGTTTGGTCTAATTTCGATTCGATTGTGTGTTTATGTTTTGAATATAATCCGAACGTTTGCTCCACTCTAATTTCAATTAATTAATTGCTAAGAAATTATTTATTTTTTAAAATCCTTAAAGTTATTATTTCTTAAAGTTTTACCCAAACCAGCACAATGACACGAACTTGAACTTAGATTAGTCCTCGTTTATTCCCTCTAAAATCTAATCAGTGTTTTTATTTACTGTCATTTCATTGAAGTTAACATTGAAAATTAATGTTTATTGATGCTAAATTTATCCAATTTTTATCGTAATTTCCACTAAGTAAACAGTTAAGATTAAGTAAGTAGTCTTGAGGTATATCTAATAGAAAATTATTAAGTCGATGGTCGTTTAAACCGTCATTTTACTTATCTCTGTGTCTTTCGGTAGACAGATTTGATCATTTGGACTTTAGAGTTAATCATAAGACATAGATTTATAAAATGAAACCTGAATCTAATACTAATTTAACAATAACCTTCATTTGGAATTTATCATGAGTTACAGACAGACATAGGTTTAAAAAATAAAACTTTCTTGATTTTAAGAATAATGAAAAAAGAACCAAAACGTTAAGCCCATCTATAGAAACTATCCCTCATCATCAAATTAGTATTGGCTACATTTTGCTATAATGTACCCACTTATTCATTAAGAATTGCTCAATCACGTGACATTTTGATTGATAGCTAGCGTTAGGTAAGTTAGATTATTAAGTAAAGAAAATGTTACATATCCAATGGAAATTCTCCAAAAAAATCAGTTAGAGTATATTATAAAGTTAACATATCTAATTATCTTGCCCTAGTTAATTTTTAAATGTGTTATATATTGCTTATTGCTGATATAAAAGATCTTATTTCGTTTTTGATGATGTATTTCCATTGCAATAAATATACAAAATAATTAAAAATGATCAGTTTAATTCATTCTGCCTACTTATTGGCCCAACAAACCTTGCCCTACCCGCTCGTGATATACGTAGTGAAATCTACGACTGTCTATACTGGAAGGAAAGTTAGTGGACATCAAGTACCACCCCCCCCCCTCCCCCCCTACCTTCTGTTGATTTACAGTACCATATCCCTTTAAATTAAACAGTACAGTAACCTTAATTTCAATGTTTGGGTATTATGGTTAAGGTGTTTCAGTCCAACGCTGTATCTGACGTCACTGTGGGTATGAGAAGAGATAAGAAAGATAAAACTAAACGACTTTATGTCGATTGGGTGCAGTCATATCAACTACATTTTACTTTAATCTGTGCCTAATAACACAGATATTTATATCTTAATCACCATTAAAAATAACATTTATTTTTCACTATTTGATTTGAACGTAGGTTTTTGGCAGGTTAATGGTCTACCCAGTTAACATGTGTAACGGTTGCTACAGATTTGAACAGTGAAAATACCATTTCAAATTTATTAGCATGTAGAATTTAATCAGTATGATAAAAGGTCATTATAATATATGTGTTTTAAATTATTTGGTAAACAATAACCAACAATATGGGAACATATCTGATGAAAGTAACTGAAACCCAAACCAAACCAAAAATCTAAAAGCTATAACAAGCGATTACGTATTGCTATTAGTATATATATATATTAGTGCCTATAGCCAATAGTGGTTGTAAAGAGGTTTTCGTATTCCTTCACTGCAATAGCCACCTTTGTGGCTTTGTGTATCACGGAAGCTGTAAATGCAGCGATTTGGTTGGATTGTACGTTAAGGAATACGACCAATCAGATCGATAATCGTTAAACAATAAGCAATAATGTTACAGTCTGTCTGTCGTGGGCAGTGATTGGCTGGCATACAATCAACTCAAATCAATGCATTCGGTAATTCGAGAAATATGGTTATTGCAGTCTGGGTATAAGACGAAGTTAGTAATAGCTTGACATTGTGAAGATCCTCTCGGTGGCGTTTCTAGGAAAAATGGCCAAGAAGGCTATGCTTTCACTATGTGGCCGAGACCGTAGAAACAACACTGGATGCTCTCTGACTGATCCACCGAGTTTATATTTATAGTTTAAATGATAAGGACCTAGTTGGAGTTATCAGTATATTCTATATACATTAAAGGATTAACTCTCCTTCACAACTTACTTATTTTATAATTTTACTTTTCTTTTATCTTCCTGACATGACCCTGACTTGACATAAACTTCTCTCGACACAATATTTTTTTCATGGCATGATTTACCATGACTAGCTAGGTTTCCATGCAGCTTTGACACCATCGTATGATGAATGTGGGCGTGGTTTGAAAATGATGCTTTGACACCACATATGTTGTGTTTGACGTTTGTACGAGGCCTCATTAGGACAAAACTAAGCTTTGACACTGCTCTGCTTTTTGCGACGTTTCTAAACTTATGCCAAAAGCTCACCTTTAACAAGCTTTGATACCCCTTTGCCTTTCGCCCTTCTTTGACACTATTGGTCTATCCCATTGATTTTGTCATCAGTGACCGTGTCGGCATGCGGATATAATATATGGCTAGTTAATTTAGATAGGTAGCCTATATATCCATGTATTACCATTTGATTTATTATAATTTTACTGTAAAATTGACGAAGAGCTCTAAGCGTCAAGGGTTACGTATTCATTATATTGGATTATAGCAATTTAATTAAATAATTTTTCTTTTTATACGTCATTATTTAGGAGAAATAGGGGATTAGGGAAGCGTCAAAGGGAGATAATTTAGAGTTTAATTTATTTAATTTCACACTTGGTATTGAATAATGTCAATAAACATAACTTGAGACACTCAAATATCTCGCTTTGTATTCGCCTTTTGAAGTGTGAATACTTTTCACAGTAACTTGGTTACAGCTCCGAGGCGTGTTGCCAGGAACGTGCTGATTTCATGTGCACGGAATGGCCTTAAAACGGCAAGACCTAAACGATTGCCCAATAAAACACTGCAAGCGTGTGCAAGCGTGTTGGAAATAGTAACCACTGCCATATATTCGATTTGTACACTTCATAAGAGGCCAACATTGCAAGTTCTCTCTGTTTTCTGTTTGCTGTGTTCCCCCTTTTTGAATAGGAAGACCCTCTATTCTGTACTTCCGTTAGACTGAAATTTATTTTGGACTTCAACACGAATGCGTTATATTACGTTTCATTCACCCATGCATTGCATTTGTTTATTTTCAGGTTGTTTTGGGGGCAAATGATGATAATTTCCATTCAGTGGCTGTTCGACCTCATGGTATTTTTGGACCACGTGATCCTCACATGATTCCGACGTCAGTAGAAATGGCGCGAAAAGGAAAAACTAAATTTATTATTGGGCAAGTATTTATTATGCGATTTTCTTGACGGGTGAGCTTGGTTTGTCTTCTCTGTTGTTGATAGAGTAGGATGTAAAACTCATTTCATTTCCTTATGGTGGGTGTCGCTTGCGAGGCACGGTGTACTTGTTCTTCCTGATGCCACCTTGTAATTGTCTTTATTAGCATTCTTTATAGAGAGTCGATATCGCTAATAATGTGTATTTGGTAGGCTATTTAGATTTGTCAACTCCACAACCGTCTCCTCAGGGTGGGGTCCGTGGGGGCTGGGCCCCAGCAAGTAAGAATTAAGCCCCAGCAAAACCTTGTTCAGTTCAGGAGAGAGATTGATTCAATTGCAGTATCTTTGTACAAAATCAAAAAGATATAGATTTTGATAGTTTTTGGCAGCTCAAAAATGTCAGAAATTAGTTCTCTGGGCCTACAATTTCAAAACCCGAGCCCCAGTACCAACTCATTCCTGGGGACGGGGCTGCGTCTCCCTTTCAGAGATCTCACATAGCTAAGCTTATAATGTTATTGGGTAGCCTATTTAGGTTTGTCAATTCAGCACCCCGTTCAGAGAGTCTACGTAGCTAATTTTTATTATATCTTTTATTTTTCTTTATAGAAATGGTAAGAATATAGTAGATTTCACCTTTGTAGAGAATGTTGTACATGGTCATATTCTGGCTGCAGAGAGTTTACACCGAGACTCAGTCGTCTGTGGCAAGGTAGATAACTCGATTATACGAAATTGTTTTCTACGTGGTTTAGGAGGTTAGCATACGGTGGAAGGATGTCAAAGCGATTCTATTCTTTAAGGAAAGATGTCACGACCTGTCCTATCCACTGACCGGAAGTCTAAGACATAGATGAGTTTCTGGGCAGTAGCCTAAGTGAGAAAAGAATTTTTACTCAGCGGCCTGTTTTTTGGAAAAGACGAAATTTGGCGCCACGACCCGTGTACATATTTACCTGAATCTAAGACTTAATGTGATCAATTACCTGAGAATAATTATATAACAATTTATTTTCTTTTTCAGGCTTACCATATCACAAACGACGAACCAATCTACTTCTGGACCTTCATGACAAAATTACTGACGTCATTTGGTTACGACGCGCCAAAATACAATTTACCATATTCCTTAGTGTACTTCATCGCCTTGTTGCTCCAGTTCGTCTGCTGGATTCTTAGTCCTTTAGTTGAAATTAAACCGACCTTTACACCAATGAAAGTGGCCCTGGCCGGAACGCACCATTATTACGATTGTAGCCGGGCCAAACGAGATTTAAAATACAAACCGTTAGTCAGTCTGGATGACGCTATAGAACGTGCTGTAAAAAGTTACCCTGAGATGAGGAAAGATGCTAAACCAACTTGATTTTGGTTGATGATGGTGTTAATTTATATAATGTATTTGTTTGTCGTCCGTGCCAAAATAAATTGTTAATCAAACGAGCTTTTAAACTTTATCTATCATTGACATTATAGGCTATGTTTGTAATTCGGTATCTGAGTCTCCGACAGTCAGACGGTTCATTGTGAGACTAGATATTCGTGAATTGTAAAATATGTATATAAGGTATATAATTCTACCTTGAATGAGCAACTATGTATCCTGTTTTATGCCAATACCAGGACACATTGTTAAAAGTTTAATGCCCTCTAGCTGGTCCAAGCTGACTGTTCAGAGCAATATTACAAGAACTACAATCCAAATAATTCAGCAAATTGTTCAGATAGATGGCAAACCCACAAACAGATATACCTTTGGTAATATTTCCACCATAATCAAAGAATTATAGCTAAACATAGAGAAATTATACTGGAGGCTCCTACGAGCGGATAACAGCTCAAATGGTACTGCCGTGGATTATGATCTGAAAGGTGACCAAGTCAAGTCATATAGCATGGACAGTCAAATAAAAGACACCTAGTTCAGTGTTTAAGATAAGATAAGCGCATGGTTTATAAGATATACCAGAGATAGAGGTTAATAGTTGACATAGAATGCCGAACCATAAATGACGTCACTATCGAAATAGCTGTTAAATATCCATGCTGGACTTTACACTAGCTACGTCACAAAACGCTTAGTTTTAGTCGAATTGGACGACCAACAGACGTCTGACTAAAAATTAGAACGATGCAAATCGATGCCCTAAGTGTCCTCGATACCCATAAGAAAACCTCTTTACAATCCCTTTAATGTACATGGGTCACTAGGGAGATAAGATGAGAGAGATAAGGCACCGATTCCCATGCCACTCTTGACCAACCCTTCCTCAATCTAGTACACTGTGAAACAGTTACAAAGACCATGTGGAGGGAGGTAGTAACAGTTTGCCTGGTCCTAACAGGGGTCGCCTGCTTGGACAAGCGGAATATCGTGGAATATCTGTCACACCAGACAGAATACTCTACTCTGGTCAGTCTCGTCTCTCAGGCCGGTCTGGTTGATACTCTTAGTAATATTAGTAAGTATTGTAGGGGTTTTGAATTAGACAAGACGGTCCGGTTCATACTTTCATACCGGTCAGTTTCAGTATGCAGTAAGGTTGGTTGTTAAAGAGGCAGACTTTTGAGTAAGAATGGAAGAGGGGGGAGGGCGTAACTTGGGTCGACATTGCGACTGACAGAATCTGAGAGCAATTGGATTTTCAACGACTCCAGCAGCAACTGATGGCGTGTTAGAGAAAATGCTAAAATTACTTGATTTGGTCGACTTCGTCTCGCATGCGACTGTAAAATCTACTTTGTTGTCAGCTTTCATAATTCCATTTCAGAATTTGCAACAGTTTTTGCTCCGACCAATGCTGCGTTCGCCACTGTCCCTACTGCAACATTAGACTCCTTAAGGAACAATACTCAGTTATTGCGACGTGTTCTTTTGAACCACGTCACTAATCATTCTTTGATCTCACCGCAACTTCAAGACAACGAGAGATACGATAATTTGATTGGTGGAAGCTTCATCTTTAAAAATGACGTAAGTTGATTTTGAAAAGACTATTAAAAATGGTTTGCATTCCGGAAGTCAGCCAAATAACCTGAACTCGTCGACTCACAATGAGTTTTAGCTTTTATCGGGATTCCGGATAATTGAATGAGACTTATTCCGAATCTGACGAGTGCCCCTTTGGCGAAAAATATTAGCTGATGGTAATATTCCTCAAATATTGAAGATGGCCGCCAATATATACTAAATATTTCACATTATCACATGTTGGAATATCTATTCAAAATGGCGCCAAATATTGGTTCAAGGTAGCCTAGTATTCCTCAAATCCAAGATGGCCGCCAAAATGGCTGGAGTTTTTTTTATGTACGGTAATTGCCTGTTTTGCTCATATTTAACATTTTGAAATATTTCCAATAGGGTAATACTATTACTGTGAATGGAGTCAAAATATCCGGAACAGATACTATTGTAGCTAACGGTGTAATTCATACTATAGATGGCGTTCTTCTCCCACCAGAGGGCGATATTGTCACCTACCTGGCCAAACATGATGACAAATTTAGCGATTTGTTCGCTGCTATTGTTGTTGCCGGCTTAGATGGCACATTGAAAGGTAAAACACGAATTATGGATTGGTATTTTTACCATTTTAAATAGCAGCATGATAAAACAATGAACAAATTCCAGTATCAGAAACATGGAATAAATACAATGATGACGTCACAGTCGAAGAGGTCTTAAAACCCTATGAAAAGCTCAAAGTCCTTGAGAGTCCGAATGAATATTTGTAATTAACTCTGTTAAAATTATGCAAATTTTAACCATCTACATATTGAATATATTTAACTTGTGTTGTAGGTGGAGTGTTCACACTATTCGCTCCCAATGATAAAGCTTTTAATGCTGTTATTGGAAGTATTCCTACTGACCAAACTAAACTAGCAGGTAATATCGTCTAGTAGATTTGATTTCTTATTCTCCCTTTCTACATTTTGAAGAGGTTGCCAAGAGCTCTTCTGAAATGTTTGTGTTTAATGGACACTGATAGCAACGATTTGCACCTTTCCAATTTCCAATCAGACGTCTGTGGTTCCTGCAATTGCACTAAAACTAAGCGCTTCATTACTTCACTATCGCAAAGGCCTTTGGCTATTCTATATTTTGCGACAGGGACGCCATTAAACGATTTTTATATTCATTATTTCATTACCCTTTAATATATTCAAGATCTGTTAAAGTACCATGTTGTTAGTGGAAGTGTATTTTCAAATGAACTAAAAGATGGTCAGAAAGTATCAACCCTGACTGGTCAACAACTGACAGTTTCTATCTCAAATAATGGTAGGTATTCATCTTGGACTGATAGTTATCGGCTAGCTATGATCAGAAAAAAAACTATTCTGAACACTGACTGGTCAACAACTGACTGTTTCTATCTCTATCTCTAATAATGGTAGGCCTAAGTATTCTTCTCCGAACTGATTGATTTAATTTGTGACCAATTACTTGAACTAGCTTAAAGAACTTAGTTTTAAGCAGTTACCTCCCTTTAACTAAAAATGGTAGGCCTATCAATCATATTTACAGAAGATTTGAATTTGGCTTTTTGTCTCTGGTTGCAGTTCTTCCAGGTTTTGGGATAGGGGTTAAATACCCACGCTGAGCAGACTCCTCTGAAGCAAGAACTTGCTATGGCATCAATATTTTGAACTTTGAGTCGCAACCGCGGAAATCATCGCCCCTGGCCAGTGACTGTGGCTTCAAAAAGTTTTTTTTTGAACTTTGATTTGGTTTCGAACCCACGGTTAACTGTTAAATTTGTATGTTATGTTTACAGGAGTAAAGATTGGCGGTGCGACAGTCGTACAAGCTGACATCAACACAAACAGTGGAGTCATTCATGAAATAGATGGTGTTTTAATTCCTCCCTCCACTTCATAAATATATATTTTTAAATAAAGATAGCCTGTATCCCTCCCAACTCTTCTCCACACACACAAACTCGTCGAGCCTTGGAACCGTGCGCCTATGACTCAGTATCGCGAAGCTTCCGTGCACCATTAATGGTTATGGGTTATTCGAATATGTACGGTTTTTCATGAATATAACTTCAGGCAAGTACCCGTATGTAAACAAACAAAATGGCTGCCTTTTCAATCAAATAAAAAAAAATTTGTAATATTTTGCCTAAAATGGCATTTTTTCCGAAGATAGGACCTTTTTATGATCCCGATAAAGAACAGGAAATCTATACGGATTCGGAGGGGAGGTTAAAAGCGCGATTACATGCTGGAAATTCAGAAAACAACAACTTCGAAAGACCAATTTTAAACTGTCAAAAAAACTTTTTGAAGCCACAGTCACTGGCCAGGGGCGATGATTTCCGCGGTTGCGATTCTCAATTTGGCAGCAGTCATTTTCACAGGTAAGAGGTCAATAGTGAAAATTATAATTTATTAAAGCCTAACTGTTTTGCTATAATATTTTCAATTCTATTATTATGAAAACTATATGGGGTTCTATTCTTCTGACATTGATCAAGCCAGCCAACTGTTCGACCACAATGTTTACAACAAGGCTTTTTTGCCAATTATTTTTGTATGAGTTGACATACCAACTTTATAATAGAACTGTCTTAGATTTCTCTTGGGTTGATGAAAATACCAACCAATGGAAAACAATTCTTACGGTATTTGGAAATATGATTTTACACAGAGAGTAATTTCAGTACAAAATGGTTAGTGCTATGAAGTTTAGTCTCAACCCTATTTTTGTTTATTTCATATTCAGTGTTTCTAGAGAAAATCATCACATTTCTGATCGGCACAGCCAAAACAAAGGTTACCATGTCAATTCTCCACAAAATGGTCACCAAAATCAACCAAGACAATCACAGAATTTAAGTTTTGATGCTGAGGATTTCTCCAGTCAAGTTCCAAGATTGTCGGAACCAATGTTTTCTATTGGAGACATGAATGTGAGAGATAACTCTGACTTTTTGCTTGATATTGATGATCCACTTTCTGCCCATTTTAACAATTCTGTTGGAAATCAGTTTGAAAACAATTTTTATGATCATAATACTAATGCAGTTTTTAATTCACGATTTCGTGGAAGTGATCATTCGAGTTGTTCTTTTGGTTCTGAGAAGAATCAAAGTTTTCAGACTTCAGAGAAAAAGCGGGAGAGAAATAAGGATGTGTATTTGACGCCGCGAGTTGTTGATGCTAAAAGACTGGAAACATCCGGAATTGCGTTATGTGAACAGTTATTTGGTATAGTTTTATTACAATATAACCAGAAACCTGGTACCAACAACACTGTCAGACGCAGTCCAGCTTTACGAGAACGGAAGGTCATAGTTCAGGATGTTATACAAGGTTCCCCGGCAGACTTTACAAACAATATTCATCGGGGTGATATGTTGATATCTGTTAATAATATTCAAGCCTCCTGGATGAATCTAGGTTCTATTTTTAGAGCTCTCAGTCAGCATATGGTAGGTTGTGTTTTAGGTATTAAGGTTCTGAGTGTCCCTCAGGTCTGTAGCTTCTGAATTTTTCATTCTTTGACAGGACTTGCTTAAAACAGAATACCGGTACGGGTGATTAAACAACAGAAATATAAAATTATTCTAACAATAATAAAATATTTTTACTTTTAAATATATTTGCTCAATACAACAATATAGAAATAGTAAAACAGATCTTGAAACATGTTGTTACTTAAGAGTTTCACACTGAGATTTTCAGACAACTGACCTATTTCATAAAGTAAAATTTAATTTAAGTTTGAAACATTTGTTTAAGCACTCAATAAATACCTCTAAGTTTACAGGTATTTATGTTCATCCAGCTTTTATGTAAACGTCTGATAAAGCTGAAGATTTTGATAATAATTTTTCAGGAGACCAAATTAACATTAAAGTCACCATTGATAATTGGAACACCCCCTCATCCAAGTAAAGGCAGTACTAATCTTTATAGGAGACTGACTAACACCTCTGTCAAACAAGGGGAGAAGACTCTATCAGACTGTATTTATGGTGTATTATATTTAACACTGGATGATGTTTCTGGGGACCAGAGTGGGGATGGTACAGTAAGTATTTTTAGAAGTAGACCTTGCTGTAAATGGGTACAGATTATCGGAGAAAGGTCATTGCTAGGAGGTTTGATCACGAACCAGGTGGTAGAGGGTTGCTCATGAGCATAAGTTGTTATCCTTGTAATGCATGGTTGTTTCTTCTCTAAGTTTACACATTGGCATTCAAGCAAACAAAGTTCTTACCATCCTTTCAAGCAAGTTATCCAATGAAAAATTAACTATCTTGGTACAAACCCTCTTCATGCCTGTGCCTGTGCTTTCATAAAAATTTGCTTTACCACAATTTTACACCCTATAATTCTTACTTGTTGGGTGCATTTCCAGTTAAATTTTTGGTACAGAGCAGAAGAATATAAAATAATTGAAGTAAAGTAAGATGTAAAACTCCCTTTGCTATGTTTCAGGGAGATATATTGTACCAGTACCCTAGTAATATAGCAACTATTCTACAGACTGTACGAGGCGTGTTTTTAACTCTAGCTCATTCTTTAGTAGATATTACTGGTCAAACTGCCAAAAGGTGAGGTTTTAGAATGGGGGATTCAAAACACTTGGTTGAGACATTGGTAGCACTCGTTAGTTTGAACAGGTTCCGTTTGTCCTATTAGGGCTGAGATCGAACGGATATGTCAACATTCTGTTCCTTTTTCTGCCAATTATTAATTCTGTTCCAAAATCGTTTTATTGAACCTCCTGTTGATTCCATGAATCTCGAATGTTGAAGTCACCAAACATAGACTCATTATTTTACATGGGTCAGAAAAGGTCAACACTAAAGTGACATGATCCTGTCTAACATTCAGCCCATGGGGACGAACAGAGAATCTTTATTAGGTCTACTTCACCAAAGTAATATAGTCCCATTCAGCCCAATGGGGACAAATATAGATACCAGTACTATATATTATATATAATAATAAGAGAAATATGAAATAGTAAAAGAGCATGGCTAATTCATCTATTTCAACATAATATACTTGATTTACCTCATTGCCCACTTCCTAGCATTGAACATAAAGTATTTAGTTCCTTTTATTTGATTTCAGCTCTAGTATGTTAGTAAATGGTATATTAGTCAATATAAGTTATATAGTCAATGATAGAGATGTGTTTTTACTTGTTTTACCTGCAAATAGGTAAGTTAACTGGTTCTTCACTCCTTTCAGAGAGTTAACATCACTGTAGTCTAGTAAAGATGGGTCCAAAATAAAAAAAAAAAGCTTTTTTTTTTTAGGGATTGTGAGTAGAAGTAATCAACACAATGTAAGTCTGTATAGTTTCAATCATAATGAATTCTCTTCATCCTTTTCAGAGAGTTCTGATAATGTATTGTATTGTATATTAATTGATTTTATATTTGTTATATTATTTATTTCAGGGTATGTTTGAATGATGTAAATAGTTTATGTAGAGAAATAAGTCAGTTATTAAATATTTTATACTGTGATATGACAAGGTTAGTAAGTTATCAGTAATCACAGAAAACTAAGGACACCTTGGCAGTGCAAGCTGGGCAGGGGCAGGGAGAAGGCCTGTTAGTAGGGGCAGGGCGAAGGCCTGTTAATAGGGGCAGGGAGAAGACCTGTTAGTAGGGGCAGGAGAAGGCCTGTTAGTAGGGGCAGGGCGAAGGCCTGTTAGTAGGGGCACGGAGAAGACCTGTTAGTAGGGGCAGGGAGAAGACCTGTTAGTAGGGGCAGGGAGAAGACCTGTTAGTAGGGGCAGGAGAAGGCCTGTTAGTAGGGGCAGGGCGAAGGCCTGTTAGTAGGGGCAGGGAGAAGGCCTGTTAGTAGGGGCAGGGCGAAGGCCTGTTAGTAAGGGCAGGGAGAAGGCCTGTTAGCAGGGGAATTTGTGTCTAGTTAGTTTCAAGTGGAGCAACGTAGAGTGAAACCGAATACAGTCTAGTGTCAGTTGGATTAATGGACATTTTTTTTTTCAGTGCTTTTAAACATGCTAACTTTCATAAGTTAGATCAGATGTTGGCCTTAGCCTTTAGAAGAGTTTTGACCTCTGAAGGGTCAGGGGTCATATCTAGATTTTTTGAAAGTGAGGCTGGACTTCGGAAGCTATGGCTATCAGATGAAAACAGGGTAAGGCATTAATAACAAAAAATAAAATATTGTACACTCACTGTACAACCTGCCTTCATTAGAGTAATTCTCTTTGATTATCTGGCAGGTAAGAAAAAAGTGTCTAGTCGTTCGGATGGGACAATAAACCGAGGCCCCGTGTGCTACAGGCTGTGCACGTTATCCCTCGACAGTTGGAAATTGAAAAGAGCAGGCTAATACCGCTGTCCTGGCAAAATTTCCCTTATCGCACCCTGCATGGCATTGCCCGTCTTCATTAGCCCACATGGTGCAGAAAAGTAGGATGTAAAACTCCATTCATTTCATTTTATTTGATTATCTGTATTTGATTCTGTTAGTTTCATTATTTTGAATTTAAAACTCGTCTCAAATCCCAAGTTTTTGTGTCTTTCAGGTAATTTGTGATGAGATTTTAAGTGAGTTTGAGGCGTTTGATTTCGATGAATTCTTGGTAAGTTATAGTACTTGGCTTTCAATTAAAAAAATCACAGCTATTTTATATACGTAGTGGTTTATACGTCTAAATTTAAGAGCAAAGATATCAATTTAAAGACAAGGTCAAAGATCGGAAAGTTATTAACAACTTCCCTTCATGCACTTCAAGATTTGGAAAGAAAACCTAAAACCGTAGGGTTTCTTGGCATTGTTGTATTTGCTTATTTTCTTCCGAAGTACATAATTTAATCTATTATTATTATCACTGTTAAAATAGTACTCAATACATCCTGTAGAGTGAAGAGTATAGAAATATTAACGTTCTGTTTTGATATTTCTATTATATTATATTATAAAATTTATTTCATTGTTTATCTTCTTGTAGCCAGATGATGTTTTAGAAAAACGAAGACAATACACCTCTCTTGGTTCAGTTCTATTCTATAAGGTTTGTATTTGTTTTTTATGCTCTTGTGACCACAGACTCTTTTATTATACAGTCCTAGGATGCTGTGGTATCTCGTGTAAGATATCAGATCAAAGATTATTATCTAGAAATGAATTGAGATGAAGTTGTCAGTGTCAATGCTCTGTGATCATATAATATTTCCTTATGAAAAGTCTGTTTTTTTTATATCAATTTTTGCGTAACTTTTAATTTCTGTTTTCTAGAATTGGTTGTTAACGAGCCATGTGTCTCAATCAATCCAGTCTGATATTAATCTATACCTGAAACTCCATTCTCTATATCTTATCATGGCTACTAAAAGTCTGGATAATCTAGTCATCTGGGAGGAAATCTTCCCATCATGCTACAGCAGTCAGTGTATTACCTCACTTCCTGGTTACCAAGAACCTAGTGCTAGAAGATTTTTACTCATTGTAGGGCTGGTAAGTTTTTAATGGTTATGATAAGTGCAATTTCAAAAGACAGGTCTCGTGGCCAACTCTATGTAGACAGGAACAATTGGGCATACGTTGGCTATTATGAGCTGTAGTCTTGGTTGTTTTGTCAGTCTACAAAGAAGTCAGATAATGACCAGCTGTGCAAGGATTTTTTCAAATCAAAAGTTGTTGTAAACTCACAGCTAAGAAGATGTATGGTCATGTCATGATTCATGTATGGTAAGACCAATGGTAGTAGACAGGAACATGTTCGTAAAGATAAAAATAGGATGTAAAACTTCGTTCATTTCATTTTAGCATTAGCATATTGGCAGAAAAAAAGAGAGTGTAAAACTTGATTTCATTTCATTGGGCTAATCATGAGCAGATAAAAGCTGAAATAAAAGTGCATGTTATTTAATTTCAGAATAATTATTTATTATGTACTGTGTTAGAATCAGGGGGTATTTCCCATCTTGTTGAGGGGAATCCCAGCGTTGATAATTTCTACGTAGATCAGATGAAATCTACAATAGAACAGTTAGATGAAGACGATGCAAGTATGACAGAATGTTGTGAGGAAAGGTAGATACCATTATTATTATTTCGAAGGTTTCTACAGCACAGGCAATTAGAATTCAAATGAATTCAGTTGAAGATATGAGTAATTTAAACAGTTATTTAAAATATGGAATTTTAAGGAGAGTTATTAACCTTACATCATGGAATTGATCTGACCTAGAGTTTTGTCACTGTCTATAATGGGCACCCTTAGTTTGTCAATCCATTTTTAGGGTACAAATGTGCAATATGATATACAGGTGTTTCATTAAGATAATATAAAGACATTGGTTTATTTCAGTATTCAGTCTAACGAAGTCAGTCCAACTCTTGCCAGTTTAGATCAGTTTCTACCTCGTACTAGAACTAAGGATGACTCTCCACAAAAACTCCCTTCTTCTCCTAAAACAGGTCAGTATTATCATTTATAATTCCTGTCTTAGTTTACATTAAATAAGCTTCCCAAACATCCATTTTGATGGAATAATGTTTAAGAAAAAGAAGATACGTTTTGTTCAATGTGTTGAAATAGATCAATATTTCTAACTAATTAGCAGATAGCTACACATTCCAATAAGTCATGTTGTGCCCCTACTGGATTAGCTGTGTTTTATATTTAAGGAACAACAATACTATATATAATATCATATAACGTAGGTTTGTTTTCATAAGTCATGTTGTGCCCCTACTGGATTAGCTGTGTTTTATATTTAAGGAACAACAATACTATATATAATATCAATCATATAACGTAGGTTTGTTTTAATAAGTCATGTTGTCACTATTTTAGCTGATTTGAGCGTTATGTTGCTTTTGATGAAATATTATGTTAACTTTCCAGGTACACCTGTCAAGTCCAAATTTAGTCCACATTTTGACAGGCAATCCAGTAAGTTCAAATTTCAACAGAGCTGCATTTTGCTTACCCAGGTCATATATTTGATTGATGACTTGTCCTGATTAGCTGCATTTAGATTCACCAATTGAAGTTTATCAACCAGTTGCGTGATGTTTAAAATTTTTTTCCTTGGGCCAGTCGTTGAACCAATAATTCCAAGAACCAATGACCTATGATCAGCTAAAAAGAGTAGCGTGTTGAAATAATCTTGGCAAAATTCCGCTCCACAATCTAGAGTAGAAATGTAGGGCAATAGAAATACTTTGATTTTTATGAATTTCTCCAACTTTTTTGTTTTATATCTTAATCTTTTTTTGGGGTTTCAGCAACAAGTGATGATAGAGGATCTGATAATTCCTATCCTAATATCTCACGTCAAGGGAGCAAACTCTCATATGGTTCCAATGATTCAACAGGAAGTAGTAACAGTGCTAGTCAACAAAAACATGTAAGTTAGCTTTAATTCTTTTATGTGTGCATGCTCTTAAAGTGTGCAAGGCAATGTAAAAAGGTTTTCCAAACTGTATCAGGGAAACTGATAGTATCGATTCACACCAATCTTATTTTCAGCCAGATGTCTGTGGATTAGCAAATCTAATGGTGTCACTTTCTCAAAGGCCCTTTTCGATGTGATGTCTAAACTTTTGAAATGTAATTGTGTCTTCAGGGTAAATTGGGTCGTTTTTCATCAATGGTAGATGGTATTAATAAAAGTCTGTCAGTTCTTCACCTGGATGGAGACGTTAGTGCAGACAGCAAGGAAAATAGGTAAGAATATAGCCTTATTCTAAAGCTAGTTCGTTTTTGTTTGGATTTCGAGTTTCATTTTGCGGTTTGGATTGTTAGTACTTGGTTTATTTATTCGATTTATTTGTGAAATTTTAAATTTAATCTCCAAATAAAAGAATGAATTTTTTTTTGTGAGACTGGGTGTTTTATAATATTTTTCAGATTAAGTCGTGGAAAACTCAACGTATTGTTCAACTATATTGAATTAGATCGGAGCGAGGGTATCTTAATTACACCAACCACTCAACAATTGGCTGTTAAACAAAATATGATGATGTCACAGCTGCTGAACTCAATGTATCACTGTTGTTCGAAGATACGCCAGTCTTTTAGACACAATCAATCTTCTACCTGCAGTTCGTCACATATTTCAAAGGTTGGTTATATTTCACTGTTTTATTGTGAACATAATGCGTACCATTATTTTCCTCCTGTTTATCAGAAAAAATCTCAATGTATATAATACACAGCCAGTTCAGGAAATTCAACAAGTTGGCATAACACAGACACCATTATATTAAGAAATGAAATGAATGGAGTTGTACAACCTACTTTTCTACATCATTTGGGCTAATGAAGACGGCAGTTGTAATATTGCGTATTTCATGAAGGCAGAGAATCAACAAGTTGGCATAACGCAGACACCATGATATTGAGTTATATTGGGTATTCTTACTAGTAGTAAAGTACAGAGCAAAAGGTGTAAAACTCCATTCATTATATTCCATTGTAGAATAAACATAGTAAACAGCAAGCTAAATTTGAAAATGGCGATGTTATTAATGACGTGCAAGAAATGGGTGTTTTATTTCAAATTCCAAATTCAGCTGGTTCACCGGAGTCCAGTAACAAAAAACACCATCACCACACATCTCAGCCTCTTTCTTACTGGGTTGTAGGGTAGGTATTGATTTCAAACTTCTCTATTTCGTCAATTTTGCATAACTAATGCCCACTTACATTTTTCTGACCCCATTTTTTATGCATGTAACTTAAAGATGGCTTCCCATATTTTCATTTATGAAATGCTAAAACTTATAACTTATATGAATAGAAAGTAGAGCTGTTCAAATGACTTGGAAAAATACCTGTTTGTCTCACATATCCATAATTAATTCATAAATAACTAAATTAGAAGAAAATTATCAGCAGAATTCCAATGAGTGACCGATCAAGAAGGTCAAAAAGTATTTTTTGTTTATCCAGACTGTAAAAACATGGACATTTATGATTGGTTAAAACCCTTAATTATATGCAATAAGAACATAATGATATGATAAAGAATACATGATAATTCATTAGAAACACCAATTAATCAAATATTTTGCTTAATTTGACACTAAAAAATAAGGAAACCCATCTTCAAGGTGTAGAATTTAGAAATAAGAATAAAATCTCGCTATAGGATGTTTTGTAAAAAGGGTATTTATTTGCTAGGGTTGGAATCTGTTGATTCGTATTTTTTCTGTAAGGCTGGCTTTTTTTCATCATTTATTTGATGCTTATATTGGAAAATTTTGTCATCTTTTTAGGCGTAGAATACGGAGTGAAGACTCAGAGAAAGAATTATATGTTTGTTTTCATGAATCAGTTTCACAGTCTACAATTGAAATGGCTTTTAGACTGGGTTTTGGCTCCTGATAGTTGTTCAATTCAAAAATACTTTGGGAAACACAGTGCTCAACCAACTCTTTAATGGCGACATTAGCCTCCCGAGACTGGAGGTACAAATAGGGAGCAGTGACTCAATGGGGGGAGGAGGGAGTGACAACTGTGGAGGCTGAATTGAAAATGAGGCAACTTTATGGAAGCGTCTTGTCGCAAGCCTCTCATGAAACATCTGAGAGGGTTCTCCCAAGAAAATTTTCTTTTTTTTAAATTTGTTAAAAATAAAGTGGAGGTTCATTAGGAGTATTACCCCTTGCACCCCACCACTGCAACTCTTTGTTAGGAGGTTCACTTGGGACCCACAGTGCTCAGAATAATTCTAACCCATCAATCTGTTAGAAGGGTCAGAGAGGGATTATAACACATCAGAATCCAAGCAATTTTTACATTGGTTAGTTTGGTTGGTGATTTGGATGTAGCGCTAAATTCTTTTGTGATGAGATCAAAACCACTTCTATCATCTCTTCTTCTGAAATTATTCCATATTTCTATCATGTTTCACTTTGGCAGGTAAAACTCGTATAAACGAGCAAGATAATGAATATTCAATATATAATGTGATTTTCAAATCAACCAATCAGCACACTTCTAAATGAACATACCCTCGAGATATGTGAATATTATATGAATACGGGCAACCCCTCTCATATGAAAAAAGATTGTTTTCCTTAGTTGAAATTTACTACCATACAAAGGTATTTGAATAAAGTGAATCGCTGGGCATGGTTTAAACGAAGATGCAATCATCACTACTTTTGTAATAGAGTTTTGATCAAACTAGATTCTGAGTTTGGATTCTGAAATCCGTTCTAGATTGTTTTATTGAACTTCCGGTTGATTCAATGAAACCCGAACGTGCAGAACTCACCAATCGAGCGCACTAATGTTATATCTGACCTTGTGGTCGATCAAAAACACTTAAACCTTTTTAACTGATATTGTTATACGTTTTATGATATTGTTATTTATTTTTATATCGACTTGATAAAAGGATATACATTGTATCTTTTTTTGTTTTTTGACGAACGTCTTATCGTCAGACTTGATTGTTGGGAGGGGCAAGTGATAGGCCTATGCACAGGAGCGATGTTTTATACATGCAATAATGGAATTGGTCAGAATACTTTCAGGGGCGGGGAGTTAGAGCTTATCGTTTGAGTGGAACAATATCTCAGACCACAAGCCTGATTTGGGTCCATTTTTCTAGGATAAGGGGGCGAAAACCCCCTGTAGGGTCTATACCCCCATTTGCTGAGTAAGTATGTATATTGATATTGTTGCAGACGTTTCATATTATCATTGCCTTGAAAAATAGTCCATCGATCGTCTTGTCAGCCCAAATTTGTGTCATTCCATCATCAAACATAATGAAATCAACATAATGAAATTATGACCTACTGCACTGGGCTTATTAAGACATGCAGCTACATGCAGAGACTATATAACCTTCACGTACTAGCAAGTCAATGATGTTTACATGAATAATTCGATGTGGGCCTAGTCAGTCTCACTCTTCTGGATAAGCA
>NW_008709687.1:0-2997 GCF_000327385.1 Lottia gigantea | reverse complement strand
CCCCTTTTTGGGAAAAAAAATTGCGGAAATCCCCCCCCCCCCCCCCCCCCCCCCCACCCCGCAAAAATCCCATCAATCGCAATAAGAACCACGTCGAATTCGCAGAAGACCTTGATTCAGCTTAAATGATTAATGAGCTAGTATTTACTATAATATATTTAATGAAAGCGAAAGTAAAAGTACCTTACTATCCTTCTAGGAAGTTGCAATAGATTAGATCGTACATTATTATTTTGCGACAATCGGCGAGGTAGGACTCTTTTCACTTTAGTTAGCAAAATTTGCCTTAATCTAGGGAATGGGTGCATGATTTTTCCAGATCCCGGCGGTCTTTTCTCATTATTTATGATCGATACAGTAAATAGAACACACGACGTACGGGTCTGGACACGATGCGATTCGCTTCTACCTATTTTGTACTGTATCGATAATCCAGCGTCGTATATCACCCCGGACCTCGTCTAATCCCACCTTAAATCATCTTTCTTCATTAATCTACTTGACACGACCGTAAATAAGCACTGGATGGGTCATCATTCCTCATGTTTTCTACTCGACCCGGCTGTAGGCCTCTAAATAGTTACTGGTTCAGTCATCTTTCGTCATTATTCAAGTCAACCCGGCTGTAAATAGTGAGGTTAATGGATCAGTTACCCTTCATATTGGTCAGCACGTTTAGAAAAAAAAACCCGGAAAATTTTGTATATGAAAAGTTAGATTATGTTTATATAAGGAATAAATGTTATCGTTATAATGGAAATAAGCCAACACGCTGCTTAACCATGAGGCATGAAGAAATAATATTAAATCATAATAGGTCTAGTGTATGTAATAGCGTAATTATCCACAGTAAAATATATATACTTGTATAAAACATAAAATTAGGTCATGACACGATTTGCCGGGTCATTTGTCATGTGGCATGACAACACAGTGATTGGTTGTCATAAGCACAAAACCACAACAAAACATGTCAAATTCCAGGAAATCTTTTGTGTTAAAAATGTTATAGGCCCCCAACCGCACCCCAACCTTAAATCATGTCATAACCCGTCAACCTCACTACCTTAGCTATCCGCTCTACACCGCTTTCTTTAAATCATTTCATATAAACTCAATCTCACAACACCCCCACCCTTAAGTCATGTCATATTACCTCGACCTCAACACCTTACCCCCCACCCCCAATCCCCCGCCCCTTTCATATAAACTCAATCTCACAACACACCCACCCTTAAGTCATGTCATATTACCTCGACCTCAACACCTTACCCCCCACCCCCAATCCCCCGCCCCTTTCTATTTAAATCCTGTCAAACCTCCTAGACCCTAACCCCCTTGAATCATGTTATAACCCCTCCGACCACTCAACCGCTTTTACCATGTCATAACCCCTGGACCCCCTCAACCGCTTTTATCATGTAATAACTCCCCGACCCCCTAACCCCTTTATCATGTAATAACCCCTCCCCCCCCCCCCCATACTTTACATTAGTTTTTTTAACTTCTCAATTTCACCACCAATTTTTATCACAATCTTATAGCATTGATATCATTAATAATTCAAATTTTCATTGTTACTTATTTGAATAGTACATACTGGTAGGCCTACAATAAAATATCCTATATCTTATCAACAACTAAGGTATGTCACGTAATGTGATACATTAAACTATTATTGCAGGTTGTAGATCGAGAAAACAATTAGTTCGATTATATGTAAAGAGTTCATAGTGCAACAGTAGACTATTTCTCAGAAAGTAACCCACCCATATTGATATTGTGTCATTCTCAGAAAGTAACCCCCAGTAAGAGGATTTCTGGTGTTTCTATGAACAGACAAAAGTACAACAGTGAACCACTCTCTAGAATATAACCTAGAGTTAGGTGAAATCTGGTGTTTCTATGAACAGTGAACCACTCTCTAGAATATAACCCCGAGTTAGGTGATGTCTGGTGTTTTTATGAACAGTGAACCACTCTCTAGAATATAACCTCGAGTTAGGCGACATCTGGTGTTTCTATGAACAGTGAACCACTCTCTAGAATATAACCTCGAGTTAGGCGACATCTGGTGTTTCTATGAACAGTGAACCACTCTCTAGAATATAACCCCCAGTTAGGTGATGTCTGGTGTTTCTATGAACAGTGAACCACTCTCTAGAATATAACCTCGAGTTAGGCGACATCTGGTGTTTCTATGAACAGTGAACCACTCTCTAGAATATAACCTCGAGTTAGGCGACATCTGGTGTTTCTATGAACAGTGAACCACTCTCTAGAATATAACCCCGAGTTAGGTGATGTCTGGTCTTTTTATAAAGAGACAATAGTACAACAGTACAGTATCTAGTGAAAAGTAACCCAGCGCTAGGTGATATCTAGTGTTTCTCTAAACAGACAATAGTGCAATAGTGAACCACTCTCTAGAACTTAATCAATGATACACTACTTGGAAACTCTCTAGATTTTTACCCTGAGTTAGAGGATGCCTGTTTTTGTGAAAAGGCAATAATACAACAGTGGACCACTCTCTACAATCTGGTATCTCAAGAAATGCCAAGAAACGGAAAAAACGCACGTGGTTCAGCTGACGGTAAACAGCCAAACAAACAATCAGCTAAACAATCGGGAAACGGTAAAACATCTGATTTATTTAGCACGGACTCAAATGGCGATGAACAAAAGAAGCAGCCGTTAGCAAACCAAACAAACCAAACAAAGCCTAATGATAACATTAAAACTAGCTGTAATAATAAAACACCAGATGATGAAAAAACTCGAGGGGTCGCCAAAACCGAGGATAATAGTCAAGACTCATCGGCTAACCCACAAACTCACGAAAACGCCCATGCAACCACCGAAGTTGAGACGCAGCCAAGTAGCAAAAAATTCGCAGCAACAAGGCAAGAAATATGCAACCAAGCAGACTTAACCGTTAAAGATAATGAAAAAGCTAGCTCTCATAAAAGACCGAGACAAGCCGATGTCAATGTA
>NW_008709686.1:0-2366 GCF_000327385.1 Lottia gigantea | reverse complement strand
CTTTTTCTGTTCCAAGCAGGCCTATCTTACCCTCATTAATGATTAATGCAAAATAAATAAATCATTGGTTTTCATGAAAAATCTATGCGTTGGAATAAACTTTATGTGAATAGTTGGTCCAACAAGTTTTAACACAGCCAAACTATTTACATATTTGATAATATCGTTGCAATATTGTATCAGTATTGTTTTGAATAAATGAATGAAATAATATAAAATAACTGTTAACAATGTTGCAATATTAATAACAGTAATGAAATAACCTCTTCTACTACAACCTTTACGTCCATGATAACATGTTTGTACGCATTAGTAGACCTATAAATAGACACATAGCCCAAACACACAGGCCTAATTTCACTATTGGGCCAATAACTGACGCTTCTCAACCAATAAAAACTGTAGCTATAATCTTCGGAGCAGAATTATTGGTTATAGTCACGATGTGGATGATTCAGCAAATTTTTATCGGCCAAATCCCAAACAATATTGGTTAAATGCCTGAATTACTGGGGGTCAAGGATGGAAAATCGGAAATTTTTTGGCTTGGCTGTATCTTGTAAAAATGACGTATTGAAAAATTAATATTCAAGACTACTTTCTTCACATTATCGGTAATCCACATTTTGCCGATTTCTTTTTCATTTGAATATCAGCTTCAAAACGGGTTTTGTTGTAAACAATATTTTATTCTCATATTTCATACTGTTTTCTGTCTATGGTAAGCCTTAACCGACAAACGGAGATTTGTTATTGGAGCTTGGGGAGAATTTTAACCGGTCGTATAGCCATATTAGTGTTTAGTTTCGGCGAAGGGAGGGTTGATTCTCCCAAATGTACAGGCCTAGGGTGGAACAAATACTTTATTGGGAAATTGGATTAAATTAAGGGTCTGGATTCTGGTAAATAGTCCTTAGAAATACTAGATCAGTTAAAAAGAAAATCTTATTTTTTCGGTTGGTTTGAAACTGTTGATGGCAATCAAGGATTTAATAAGTCTAGCCGGGAAGCCCATTGGATTGAGACATTGAATACAGCAAGATCTATCGGACTAAATATTCACCATAATGTAGGTATAGTACCCTTTGTTGTCCCGTTCAATAAAACCAACAATCGAGCAAGCCCACTATAAGAGCCTTCAAGAGAAATTCCCCCATGTCTATAAGCAGAAAATGATAGTTGCATATTCAAAAAATAAGAACTTCAATGATAATATTGTTCATAGTAAACTAAAAACAATCAGTATATTTGGGAAAATCAAACCCTCCCTTCCCCGAACTCGAATTCCGTTGATCGAAAAATCGTCAAATTTGAACTTTTCCAAGAATTTGAGTTATTGACCTTGACATAGTTAAAACGCATCAATATTTGTTGGCTTGTGAACGCGGTGGAGGCTACAGTCTATGTCAGAATTTTATTAAATTTTGTGTGAACAAATTAGATGTTTGGTATGATTTGACACAGATTGGTGACCACCCTTGTTATACCGAAAATGTATCAGGAAAGTGGGCGTATCTTGCTAGGCAATCACTTGTTCTATTTGTCTTACTATTTGCCAGTCCTAATGAATATTTAAAGCCTGTCATATTATGATTTACTATTTTAGATGTGGTTGTAATAATAATCTATCATGCAAGCAGTTTATAGCTATATTCAGGAAACTTATTGTCCGCGGTGTTGTGAAAGCCGGTAAGAGAGGGAATGTCACTATCTTGGATGAAACTTCAGGTGTTACAATAGCACCAATGACAGTTTTAAAGGAATCACCAGCTCCATCTCCATTTGCAGATTTAGATCACAATTATGCAGCCTGCAGTAGGACGACGCTCCCCTAGCAAGATGGCGTTGAGCTCGTTCTGCATGGGACAATTGCTCCTCTATCTTATTTAACTCATTGGGCAACGAGATCTTACAATTTTTGAACAAAAAATTTAAACTTTCATTAAATGCTCTTTCACGCTTCTAAATCCAATGTTTGGATGCTGGCACAGAATTCTGTTGACTTTATTGTCCAGTTCATCATCAGATACATGACTATACGCAGACTGACTTATATCATATTCTGATAATGAATCTGCGACATATTGTGCTCGTACTTACACCATATAAGTCTGCCACAGTTTGCAACTTACACTCACATGAACAAACGAGAACTTTATGAACTAATTCATCACGTGGATACTGATTCTTGGTTTACCAAGTCCAGATGAAAACTGCATGAAATCAGATAACGACCCCTCTATGAATTTCATTTGAATGTAATATTTCATTTTCTATAACCTCACACGCTTTCATAACATAAACGCAACCTGAATGAAGGACCATGTCTTCGTCACAGTTTGACTAAATTAGGAAGTACGGATGAA
>NW_008709685.1:0-2370 GCF_000327385.1 Lottia gigantea | reverse complement strand
TAATGTCTTTGAGGTACAATAAGGAGTAGAATGTTAAATGAGTTCATTGAACACAGAACATGTAACTGCTTATATTTAATCAGTATTTCTAGAGGTTAAGCTTCTTGTGCCTTTCACTATATATAACAACCATATTCTAATCATTGGAGAGGGGTCAACTTTAAAATTGATTTTTATTTATACTATAAATGTAAAGAAATGAATAGGCAGACTTGTAATACTAAAATATATCCATGTATTAATGTACCCATGTATTAAAGAAGTGTGTTTTATCCCATAATTATTGCATTGTGTATATACAAACACAAGATAAGAAATAAACATTACCAATCTCATATGTAGTTCTTTCTGTCTTCTTTCTCTTTCTTCCATTAACTGACTTAACATAGAGCATAAAGCTAGTCTCTTCTCACATAGAATATTCTATAAATATAAACATAGAATATAGAGCTACTCTCTTCTCACATAGAATATTCTATAAATATAAACATAGAACATAGAGCTAGTCTCTTCTCACATAGAATATTCTATAAATATAATCATAGAACATAGAGCTAGTCTCTTCTCACATAGAATATTCTATAAATATAAACATAGAACATAGAGCTAGTCTCTTCTCACATAGAATATTCTATAAATATAAACGTAGAACATTGAGCTAGTCTCTTCTCACATAGAGGATTCTATAAATATAAACATAGAACATAGAGCTAGTCTCTTCTCACATAGAATATTCTATAAATATAAACATAGAACATTGAGCTAGTCTCTTCTCACATAGAATATTCTATAAATATAAACATAGAACATAGAGCTAGTCTCTTCTCACATAGAATATTCTATAAATATAAACATAGAACATAGAGCTAGTCTCTTCTCACATAGAATATTCTATAAATATAAACATAGAACATAGAGCTAGTCTCTTCTCACATAGAATATTCTATAAATATAATCATAGAACATAGAGCTAGTCTCTTCTCACATAGAATATTCTATAAATATAAACATAGAGCTAGTCTCTTCTTCTCACATAGAAGATTCTATAAATATAAAAATAGAACATTGAGCTAGTCTCTTCTCACATAGAATATTCTATAAATATAAACATAGAACATAGAGCTAGTCTCTTCTCACATAGAATATTCTATAAATATAAACATAGAACATAGAGCTAGTCTCTTCTCACATAGAATATTCTATAAATATAAACATAGAACATTGAGCTAGTCTCTTCTCACATAGAATATTCTATAAATATAAACATAGAACATAGAGCTAGTCTCTTCTCACATAGAATATTCTATAAATATAATCATAGAACATAGAGCTAGTCTCTTCTCACATAGAATATTCTATAAATATAAACATAGAACATAGAGCTAGTCTCTTCTAACATAGAATATTCTATAAATATAAACATAGAACATAGAGCTAGTCTCTTCTCACATAGAATATTCTATAAATATAATCATAGAACATAGAGCTAGTCTCTGCTCACATAGAATATTCTATAAATATAAACATAGAACTAGTCTCTTCCCACATAGAATATTCTATAAATATAATCATAGAACATAGAGCTAGTCTCTTCTCACATAGAATATTATATAAATATAAACATAGAACATAGAGCTAGTCTCTTCTCACATAGAATATTCTATAAATATAAACATAGAACATAGAGCTAGTCTCTTCTCACATAGAATATTCTATAAATATAAACATAGAACATAGAACATAGAACATAGAGCTAGTCTCTTCTCACATAGAATATTCTATAAATATAAACATAGAACATTGAGCTAGTCTCTTCTCACATAGAATATTCTATAAATATAAACATAGAACATAGAGCTAGTCTCTTCTCACATAGAATATTCTATACATATAAACATAGAACATAGAGCTAGTCTCTTCTCACATAGAATATTCTATAAATATAATCATAGAACATAGAGCTAGTCTCTTCTCACATAGAATATTCTATAAATATAAACATAGAACATTGAGCTAGTCTCTTCTCACATAGAATATTCTATAAATATAAACATAGAGCATAGAGCTAGTCTCTTCTCACATAGAATATTCTATAAATATAAACATAGAACATAGAGCTAGTCTCTTCTCACATAGAATATTCTATAAATATAAACATTAACATAGAGCTAGTCTCTTCTCACATAGAATATTCTATAAATATAAACATAGAACATGTAAAAAGATGCTACCAGTGTCACTGATATACATAAAAAGTTTTAAAAACTTCTTTACAATCTCTTTAATATAATTTTAACTTACCATTTCAGTTTCAGCTCTGAGATCTTGTCTCTCCAATTCTAGAGTAGTTAGTTCAGCTAACTGTCCTCT
>NW_008709684.1:7635-8689 GCF_000327385.1 Lottia gigantea | reverse complement strand
ATACTATCTGTTGAGCATACCAATCAGTATAGGTTCAAAAATTTAAAAAATAGAAAATGAACACGAGGAGGATGAAGTTTATGTCACATTTTTCTACACGAAATTTAGACTAACTGGCGACAGGCACAACCGCAAGCGACTGGGGTGAATTTTGTCAAGACGGTTTCAGTGGCACTCAATTTTGATGTTTACTGGCAAGGTGCCCTTAAAATGCTCCTTCAATTGAACACGACACAGACTTCTATTTTATTGTCCTTCTGACGGACTAGAAAAAAGCTGTAGTCACCTTAAAGATGGGTTTCCTTATTTTTAGTGTCAAATTAAGCAAACTATTTGATGAATGGGAGTTTCTAATGAATTAGCGTGTATTCTTAATCATATCATTATGTTGCATATAATTAAGAGTTTTAACCAATCATAAATGTCCCATGTATGTGCAGTCTGGGTAAACAAAAAAGACTTTTTGACCTTTCTTGATCGGTCACTCATTGGAATTCTGCTGGTAGTTCTCTATTAATTTAGCTAATTATGAATTAATTATGAACATGTGAGACAAACTAGTATTTTTCCAAGTCATAAGAACACCTCTTCTTACTAATCATATAAGTATTAGCATTTTCATTTTCATAAATGACAATAAGGGAACCCATCTTTAAGTTGGTTTTCAAGAATATGGCACCAGATATTCAAGTGCATTTTTATTGAAATCTGTGTTGTTAGCTCTCCATTGCATTAAGACTAAATTATCAATTTGAGAATGTTGGATTTATTTATTTGTTTTTATATTTTATTTCTAGACTAGGATATGCTGTATACCTTATGAAACATCTACTTGAATTTAAAGAACAGAAGCTCAACATCATGTATGATATTGAACGTATCCTAGATGCCCATTTAAAGGTTAGTTAGATTGATTTGATAATCTTTTCAGTAGTATAGAGACTTTAGAGTGATAAACAGGGACAAGTGAATAAGTAGGGAGACATTAAACCAGATATAAGTATATTTCACATATATAACGGTACTGGAAGCTGAATTTTAATAAGTCAAATGT
>NW_008709684.1:0-1319 GCF_000327385.1 Lottia gigantea | reverse complement strand
GTCGAATGATAAAACAGTCTTTAGTGACTAAAGTACGAATTTTCTCATATTGGAAAAAAAAATATTAGTTTGAATTCAATTTCATATATATGCCAGTTATTTATGCTGTGTAATTACACAAAATTTTTTAAAATCAATATCAATAACCCAAATACAACAAACAATTAAATCACACAGCTCTAATCAAGGGCAAAAAACAACTTTTGACGCGTTTTAACAAAGTCAATAACTCCAAAAGCGTCGATCGAACATGCCACAAGTTAGAACTTGTCCGAGATCTAGTCAATTCCAATGATCATACCAAGTTTGATCAAAATTGGTTGAAAACTGTAGCTTCTATAGTGTTCATTATCACATTTTGACGCGTTTTTACAAAGTCAAGAGCAGTAACTCAAAAACCGTTCATCGAAAATGCGTCAAGTTAGAACTTGTACGAGATCTTATTAATTCCAATGATCACACCAAGTTTCATCAGAATAGGTTGAAAACTGTAGCTTCAATCCTGCTCACGAACTATTTTTAACAAATTTCGACGCGTTTTGATAAAGTCAAGGGCAATATCTCAAAAACCATTCATCGAAAATATGTCAAATTCGACCGAAATCTTATCAATCTAAAGCATCACACCAAGACAAAATCAGAAGAAAACTGTAGTCTCTATAGTGCTCACAAGAAATGTTGACGGACGGACGGACAGGGGCGACGACATTATACGACCACATATATACCGCGTATAAAAATCGGCCACCACCATTTCTCCGAACGAATAGCAGAACGATACTGGCTTATGTTCTGATCCAAGCGATCAAACCCACACATAGTTTTGTTCAAGTGGGAAATCAGAAATGGCTGTGTAAGTTCAATGGATTTGGAGACTTTTTTTGACTGTCTGTATTGGATGTATACAGACATAACTTGACATAACATTCACAACATTATTGTCATTCGACCGAACAACAACTAATCCTACAGAAGAATGGTATGCATCTTCATCAAAGAACAATTCGAATAGTTCTACTGGATCTTTAGGTAAATTCCAGTCAAAACGTTTAGATTTAGATGATGGTAAATCACGTTTTGACCATTGATGGCAGCTGTTGGATTTTCATCTTCAGATTCACTGAGCGAATTATTCTGAAATGAAAATGATATTCATCATGGAAAAATGAAATCCTTGATACTTCAAACCACAGACTACATGAGAATAATAGCCATAATGGTGTATGCTGCGAATGTTTACACCTCATAACACTAACTAGGCTACTTGCGAAGATGTGCAATACAGATTCGTCTGTGATTTCAATGCCCTAAATGACTAT
>NW_008709683.1:6917-8417 GCF_000327385.1 Lottia gigantea | reverse complement strand
CAAACATCACATTTGAATGGTTTATCTCCTGTATGTGTTCTCATGTGCAACCGAAGAGAATTTGGGTAAGAACAACACCATGCACAAACATCACATTTGTATGGTTTCTCTCCTGTATGTATCCTCATGTGAAGTTTTAAATAACCCGTTGCAGTAAAACATTTTCCACAAACATCACATTTATAAGGTTTATCAGTCTTATGAATTTTAATGTGATTACAAAGTTTTCTTGACATGTCAAAGCCGAGTCCACAAATACCACAATAGAAAATTTTCTTTTCATTGTGTGCTCTTATGTGAACATTAAAATGATTAGCTCTGATAAAACTCTTTTCACAAACATCACATTTAAAAGGTCTCTCTCCAGTATGTGTTCTCATGTGATCATTATAATGCAACAATTTGGAATAACTCTTTCTACAAACATCACATTTGTAAGGTTTTTTAGCCTTATGTATTTTGATGTGATCACAAAGTTTACTTTTCATATTAAAGCCTAGTCCACAAATACCGCAAGGTTTTTCTCCAGTATGTTTTTTTTCTTGTTGTTGTTTGATTCCTCTGGTTTCTGCCATTGTGAAGTTTATAGTCCGATTTGGACAAGATTTGGTTGTCTGATCATATCTGAAGCTTTGTTTATATCTTCTGTTGTTTACTTTGGGATGGATTTTGATAAAAACAGGAAGTGATGAATTTTACGGATTGACTCATGGATGATAGACAGGGCTATTAAAGAATTTAAATGTGGTCTGTTTAATAATGAATGAGCAGGTAAAATAATCCTCCAGAAAGCTTGTTAATTATCATATAGAAAAACAAAGGGAAAAAACGTTACATCCGCATTAATGAGGAAGCATATCATAATGAAAAGTGGCATCAAGTAATCAAAAGAGTAAGCATAACCTGACTCAAACCACATCCGCCTTTAACACTCAATACTACACACAAATCAGGAATGCGAAACAATACATCAATTGTAGAGCAATATAGAAATACCACTGTTAAAATAGTGTTCAATACATCAATTGTAGTGATATAGAAATACCACTGTTAAAATAGTGCTCAATACATCAATTGTAGAGTGATATAGAAATACCACTGTTAAAATAGTGCTCAATACATCAATTGAAGAGCAATATAGAAATACCACTGTTCAAAATAGTGCTCAATACATCAATTGTAGAGCAATATAGAAATACCACTGTTAAAATAGTGCTCAATACATAAATATTGTAGAGTGATATAGAAATACCACTGTTAAAATAGTGTTCAATACATCAATTGTAGAGCAATATAGAAATATCACTGTTAAAATAGTGTTCAATACATCAATTGTAGAGCAATATAGAAATACCACTGTTAAAATAGTGTTCAATACATCAATTGTAGAGCGATATAGAGATACCACTGTTAAAATAATGTTCAATACATCAATTGTAGAGCGATATAGAAATACCACTGTTAAAATAGTGCTCAATACATCAATATTGTAGAGTGATA
>NW_008709683.1:0-877 GCF_000327385.1 Lottia gigantea | reverse complement strand
TATTGTCGTTTTGAACGAATAGGAGGGAAGTTTAAAACAAATNTAACAAATATGTAAGCCATTTACAACTCAATCTTTAACCCCTTGTCAAAAGAGTCAATATTTATGTTTATTATTAATAAATTATTCATGGAACGATAGAAAAAGACTTGCACCGAAGTGTATACCTGTTTCTCAGATAACCAAGGCGATAATATATATAACACATCTATTTGAAGTTTATATGATTGTGAGTTGTACTTGATAGAAATAATAATTTAGACCGGCTCTTCTATTCTTTCCTATTATGAATGTAAGTACATTACATCTTATCTTATGCAATCAGGAATACAATATGAACATGAATATATTGAGTACCTAACTTTTTCATCCTACTAATAAAATCAGTCTGCCACCTTAATATGCACAATAAAATTTACTCCTAATTTTTTGTCATCAAAAATACTATTTGTAGCACCCTTACCTATGAAGACCACGCATAATACTAATCTATTAATCATTCTCCTCAATCCTAGAATTATTCCAAGTATGATATTAAGTTTTGGGCTGGTTACTCAATTTATTTATTACTCAACAGTCATTTATATCTCATCCAAGAGCGTTGTTAGGTAACAATTGATTAATAATTTAAAATATTCTTCAGCTTGAACCAATCACGTTGCATGTCGTATTATGATACACGCATTATATAGGTTTGTCTAAAATCAATATTTACCTGAGACATAGATATTCCTAGAATGTAAATGGGAAAAAATTGTGTCATATCGCAAGCATTTGCCATTGAAGAGGAAATTCGGACACACAGTAAATATTGCCTATTGAGAGCAATACCAGTTCAAACAACGAGCAAGACCAAAGAATAGTCTTTAAAATGCAA
>NW_008709682.1:7223-8711 GCF_000327385.1 Lottia gigantea | reverse complement strand
AACATTGGTAGCAGCTAATGAATAAATAAACCAAGTACTAACGATCTGAACAGCAAAACAAAACCCACAATCTAAAACAACATATTGGTGAAACATTGGTAGCAGCTAATGAATAAATAAACCAAGTACTAACGATCCAAACAGCAAAACAAAACCCACAATCCAAAACAACATATTGGTGAAACATTGGTAGCAGCTAATGAATAAATAAACCAAGTACTAACGATCCAAACAGCAAAACAAAACCCACAATCCAAAACAACATATTGGTGAAACATTGGTAGCAGCTAATGAATAAATAAACCAAGTACTAACGATCCGAACAGCAAAACAAAACCCACAATCTAAAACAACATATTGGTGAAACATTGGTAGCAGCTAATGAATAAATAAACCAAGTACTAACGATCTCAACAGCAAAACAAAACCCACAATCCAAAACAACACATTGGTGAAACATTGGTAGCAGCTAATGAATAAATAAACCAAGTACTAACGATCTGAACAACAAAACAAAACCACAATCCAAAACAACATATTGGTGAAACATTGGTAGCAGCTAATGAATAAATAAACCAAGTACTAATGATCCGAACAGCAAAACAAAACCCACAATCCAAAACAACATATTGGTGAAACATTGGTAGCAGCTAATGAATAAATAAACCAAGTACTAACGATCCGAACAGCAAAACAAAATCCAAAACAACATACTGGTGAAACATTGGTAGCAGCTAATGAATAAATAAACCATGTACTAACGATCCGAACAGCAAAACAAAACCCACAATCCAAAACAACATATTGGTGAAACATTGGTAGCAGCTAATGAATAAATAAACCAAGTACTAACGATCCGAATAGCAAAACAAAACCCACAATCTAAAACAACACATTGGTGAAACATTGGTAGCAGCTAATGAATAAATAAACCAAGTACTAACGATCCGAACAGCAAAACAAAACCACAATCCAAAACAACATATTGGCCAAACATTGGTAGCAGCTAATGAATAAATAAACCAAGTACTAACGATCCGAACAGCAAAACAAAACCCACAATCTAAAACAACATATTGGTGAAACATTGGTAGCAGCTAATGAATAAATAAACCATGTACTAACAATCTGAACAGCAAAACAAAACCCACAATCCATAAACAACATATTGGTGAAACATTGGTAGCAGCTAATGAATAAATAAACCAAGTACTAACGATCCGAACAGCAAAACAAAACCACAATCTAAAACAACATATTGGTGAAACATTGGTAGCAGCTAATGAATAAATAAACCAAGTACTAACGATCCGAACAGCAAAACAAAACCACAATCTAAAACAACATATTGGTGAAACATTGGTAGCAGCTAATAAACTTTTCACATGAGGAAGTATATCAATTATAAATGAGTAAATATTTCATAATGAAAAGTGGTATCAGGTGTCTAGAAGAGTAAACATACCCTGTCTGGTGACACACCTGCCT
>NW_008709682.1:0-894 GCF_000327385.1 Lottia gigantea | reverse complement strand
TGTACTACAGACTGTACATGTTAAAGATTCCTCAACAGTTGGAAATAGAAAAAGAGCAGGCTAATGCTGAAGTCTTGGCCAAATTTCCCTCATTGCACACTGCATGGCGTTGCCCGTCTTCATTAGCGTATCTCACATGGTGCAGAAAAGTAGGACGTAAAACTCCATTCATTTCGTCTTTGATGTAATATAGTACATAATTATATTTTATATTTTTAGATGCAGTTCTTGGAAGAATTTAATGACTGACTTCACAGCATTCAAGATGATCTTGGAAGCCGATTCCAAGCTTCCTGGAAGTTTGTCCAAGAGTTATTGGTTCAGTAAGTAGGACCTCATTCTCATTCTGCTGTTTTTTGGGGCACGGTGTACATGAGCGACTTTCAGCCATCCCAAACACCAAATACCCTTCCGATTCAGGGTGCTTCTGGTGAGACTATATACCTCATGCTGCTATTTTTGTAAGGTTTTTGAAGATCAAGCTATTTTACTAATAATTCAGACCTGACTGGTAAATATAATACAAACAAAAGCCTGGTAAAGACTCAAATAAAAAGTGATAGGCCAACACAGCAAAATTAACAGTCTAGAACTCTAGTCAGACATGACTGGTAAATACAACCAAATCAACAGTCTAGAACTCTAGTCAGACATGACTGATAAATACAATCAAATCAGCAATCTAGAGCTCTAGTCAGACATGACTGGTAAATACAGTTAAATCAACATTCTAGAACTCTAGTCAGACATGACTGGTAAATACAATCAAATCAACATTCTAGAACTCTAGTCAGACATGACTGGTAAATAAAATCAAATCAACAGTCTATAGCTCTAGTCAGACATGACTGGTAAATACAGTTAAATCAACAGTCTAGAGCTCTAGTCAGACAT
>NW_008709681.1:7568-9059 GCF_000327385.1 Lottia gigantea | reverse complement strand
AGATTTTGGAGAATCAGGTGACTTGAATTTTGCAATGAATGGCAAATCACTGACAGCTAGAAACAGTCAAGTGAAACTCGAGCAAAAATAGAATTACTGGCAGGACATTCAATGTCAGATAGTCCTTGAGCTCAGGTGTGTGTTACGTGATGCCATGCCAACGTAATATTTAGTAAATATTGGTACCGACGAATCTATGATAGTCACTAATTATCATCTCGATCTGTATTTGAAATAGACAAAAAATTCATTCCCTACAGTCAAAAATACACTTTTCGTTTGAAATATGAATAAATATATATTAACCCTTATAACATTAATTGAATATAAATGAAATAAAACGCCATATAACCTGAACTCCAAGTAATATAACTTAAAGCATATGACTTATGTAACGTCATTTGGTTAGGGCAGCTTTACCTAAGGCTCAGGAGTATATTGCAAGGACTGAACTGGTTAAATAAAAGGCAATATTCTAATCAGGAATAGAGCTTGTTATGTTAAAGTTAAAACAGTAGTATGTGATATCACTGATGAATAAACTAAATTGTAACTGCACAGTGAATAACTTGACACAAGTTCAGTGTGTAAACAGTTAGATAGGGTGTCGCACTGTGTTCAAATTCATTTGTAAATAACTTCTCAGCTTTACACTTGACATAATTTTTTTAAAACAAATTTGGGCTAAAGCTGGAATATGATCTGAGTTATTCACCTAGTAGCTTGATGATCTGAGTTATTCACCTAGTAGCTTGATGATCTGAGTTATTCACCTAGTAGCTTGATGATCTGAGTTATTCACCTAGTAGCTTGATGATCTGATTTATTCACCTAGTAGCTTGATGATCTGAGTTATTCACCTTGTAGCTTGATGATCTGAGTTATTCACCTAATAGCTTGATGATCTGAGGTATTCACCTAATAGCTTGATGATCTGAGTTATTCACCTAGTAGCTTGATGATCTGAGGTATTCACCTAGTAGCTTGATGATCTGAGTTATTCACCTAATAGCTTGATGATCTGAGGTATTCACCTAGTAGCTTGATGATCTGAGGTATTCACCTAGTAGCTTGATGATCTGAGGTATTCACCTAGTAGCTTGATGATCTGAGGTATTCACCTTGTAGCTTGATGATCTGAGTTATTCACCTAATAGCTTGATGATCTGAGTTATTCACCTAGTAGCTTGATGATCTGAGTTATTCACCTAGTAGCTTGATGATCTGAGTTATTCACCTACTAGCTTGATGATCTGAGGTATTCACCTAGTAGCTTGATGATCTGAGTTATTCACCTAATAGCTTGATGATCTGAGTTATTCACCTAATAGCTTGATGATCTGAGTTATTCACCTAGTAGCTTGATGATCTGAGTTATTCACCTAGTAGCTTGATGATCTGAGTTATTCACCTAGTAGCTTGATGATCTGAGTTATTCACCTAGTAGCTTGATGATCTGAGGTATTCACCTAGTAGCTTGATGATCTGAGT
>NW_008709681.1:0-898 GCF_000327385.1 Lottia gigantea | reverse complement strand
TCTGTGATATCAGTTGATGTAAATAATGTTGTTATTTATCAAGTTGATGTAAATAATGTTGTTATTTATCAGTTGATGTAAATAATGTTGTTATTTATCAATTGATGTAAATAATGTTGTTATTTATCAGTTGATGTAAATAATGTTGTTATTTATCAGTTGATGTAAATAATGTTGTTATTTATCAGTTGATGTAAATAATGTTGTTATTTATCAGTTGATGTAAATAATGTTGTTATTTATCAGTTGATGTAAATAATGTTGTTATTTATCAGTTGATGTAAATAATGTTGTTATTTATCAGTTGATGTAAATAATGTTGTTATTTATCAGTTGATGTAAATAATGTTGTTATTTATCAGTTGATGTAAATAATGTTGTTATTTATCAGTTGATGTAAATAATGTTGTTATTTATCAATTGATGTAAATAATGTTGTTATTTATCAGTTGATGTAAATAATGTTGTTATTTATCAGTTGATGTAAATAATGTTGTTATTTATCAGTTGATGTAAATAATGTTGTTATTTATCAGTTGATGTAAATAATGTTGTTATTTATCAATTGATGTAAATAATGTTGTTATTTATCAGTTGATGTAAATAATGTTGTTATTTATCAGTTGATGTAAATAATGTTGTTATTTATCAGTTGATGTAAATAATGTTGTTATTTATCAATTGATGTAAATAATGTTGTTATTTATCAGTTGATGTAAATAATGTTGTTATTTATCAGTTGATGTAAATAATGTTGTTATTCATCAGTTGATGTAAATAATGTTGTTATTTATCAGTTGATGTAAATAATGTTGTTATTTATCAGTTGATGTAAATAATGTTGTTATTTATCAGTTGATGTAAATAATGTTGTTATTATCAATTGATGAAATAATGT
>NW_008709680.1:95896-96893 GCF_000327385.1 Lottia gigantea | reverse complement strand
TATTTGGGGGGACCAGGGAACGTCCCAAATTCGATTCAAAGTTGTTTCCTGCAATTTGGCGAAAAACTAGAGGCCAAAAATCGGGTCTATTTTCTAGAAAAAAGGCAAAGTTTGAGCACCTGTAACTTTGGAACCAATTGAGATACAGTATCCTGGTTTATGATGCCGTGTAGAACCAGATCTTGGCAACCCACCCTTCAAAGCGCAACTTCGTAGCACTTTCGGTCTGTCTGCAATGGCGGTTTTAAAAAGTCCCTCAAAAGCCGAAAATAGGCCAAAAATCGGACAAATTTTGATCGTTTTGGTCAGGAAAATTTTCAAATTTCGACCCAAATTTTTTTTTCTCTTTTTTGGTTCAAATCGATTTGGGGGGCAGGGAACGTCCGAAATTCGATTCAAAGTTGTTTCCTGCAATTTGGCGAAAAACTAGAGGCCAAAAATCGGGTCTATTTTCTAGAAAAAAGGCAAAGTTTGAGCACCTGTAACTTTGGAACCAATTGAGATACAGTATCCTGGTTTATGATGCCGTGTAGAACCAGATCTTGGCCACCCACCCTTCAAAGCGCAACTTCGTAGCACTTTCGGTCTGTCTGCAATGGCGGTTTTAAAAAGTCCCTCAAAAGCCGAAAATAGGCCAAAAATCGGACAAATTTTGATCGTTTTGGTCAGGAAAATTTTCAAATTTCGACCCAAATTTTTTTTTCTCTTTTTTGGTTCAAATCGATTTGGGGGGACCAGGGAACGTCCGAAATTCGATTCAAAGTTGTTTCCTGCAATTTGGCGAAAAACTAGAGGCCAAAAATCGGGTCTATTTTCTAGAAAAAAGTCAAAGTTTGAGCACCTGTAACTTTGGAACCAATTGAGATACAGTATCCTGGTTTATGATGCCGTGTAGAACCAGATCTTGGCCACCCAGCCTTCAAAGCGCAACTTCGTAGCACTTTCGGTCTGTCTGCAATGGCGGTTTTAAAAAGTCCCTCAAAAGCCGAAAATAGGC
>NW_008709680.1:65375-66290 GCF_000327385.1 Lottia gigantea | reverse complement strand
GTATACACCTAAAATTAGAAATAGAAATATTAAAATCTAACATTCAATATTTCATACGTTATTTATTTCATCACCAATTATACACTGCATACACTGCGTGTTGACATACAGTTTTTGACCATAAAAAGGTTGGTGCGTTATGCCCATTGACAAATTGTGGAGAATTTTTCACAAGGTATTCCAATCAATATTGACACTCTGACAGCATTTATTTCTGTAGGTTACTTCACTCATTCAAGGACCTCTCAACATCATACCGTCTTATTGCGTGAATAGATCGCAGTTTTTTTTTTATCAGGTACATGTATTAGTCTGAAACTTGTTGATTTCTACCTAGTTTTGACAGAACCGAATAAGAAAAAAACCTTGATACCCATACTTGGCATTTCATTGTCTATGTGTTAAGTAGCGAAGCAGATAATCCTGACCCCCTCACCGAGGGAAAATTCTACCAATAACAAACCTAATTTTCATGATTATGCTAACCGATTCAGCTCATCTTGATTAAATAAAGGTGAATGAGTTTTTCTTATTTAACCCTTGATCCTTCTAGTCAGTATTCCCCATCAATGATTTTATTAATTTCCAACCAAATCATTGAAAAATTGTGCTCAAGTGATTCTGTATAGATTTGAATAGCTATACCATATGAGGCACGGTTATGAATAATGATTAGAATATTAGACTACTGAATCAAGGGTTATATAAAAGAAAAACTCGCACACCTTTTCTTAATCAACTAGGTAGAAATCAACAAGTTTCTGACTATTATTATGAAATGAAAATGATTCATAACTTACCTCCATTTGTTCCAAGAGAAGCTGGGTGGACATGATATGGCAGCGTCGCCAAGTACAACCTAGGTGGCCCTATCAAGGTAGCCCACAGGCTGCCACAACTAAACTACACGAGAAC
>NW_008709680.1:61005-64358 GCF_000327385.1 Lottia gigantea | reverse complement strand
ACCAATTGAGATACAGCATCCTGGTTTATGATGCCGTGTAGAACCAGATCTTGGCCACCCAGCCTTCAAAGCGCAACTTCGTAGCACTTTCGGTCTGCCCGCAGTGGCGGTTTTAAAAAGTCTCTCAAAACCCGAAAATAGGCCAAAAATCGGACAAATTTTGATCGTTTTGGTCAGGAAAATTTTCAAATTTCGACCCAAATTTTTTTTTCTCTTTTTTGGTTCAAATCGATTTGGGGGGACCAGGGAACGTCCGAAATTCGATTCAAAGTTGTTTCCTGCAATTTGGCGAAAAACTAGAGGCCAAAAATCGGGTCTATTTTCTTGAAAAAAGTCAAAGTTTGAGCACCTGTAACTTTGGAACCAATTGAGATACAGCATCCTGGTTTATGATGCCGTGTAGAACCAGATCTTGGCCACCCAGCCTTCAAAGCGCAACTTCGTAGCACTTTCGGTCTGCCCGCAGTGGCGGTTTTAAAAAGTCTCTCAAAACCCGAAAATAGGCCAAAAATCGGACAAATTTTGATCGTTTTGGTCAGGAAAATTTTCAAATTTCGACCCAAATTTTTTTTTCTCTTTTTTGGTTCAAATCGATTTGGGGGGACCAGGGAACGTCCGAAATTCGATTCAAAGTTGTTTCCTGCAATTTGGCGAAAAAGTAGAGGCCAAAAATCGGGTCTATTTTCTAGAAAAAAGGCAAAGTTTGAGCACCTGTAACTTTGGAACCAATAGAGATACAGTATCCTGGTTTATGATGCCGTGTAGAACCAGATCTTGGCAACCCACCCTTCAAAGCGCAACTTCGTAGCACTTTCGGTCTGTCTGCAATGGCGGTTTTAAAAAGTCCCTCAAAAGCCGAAAATAGGCCAAAAATCGGACAAATTTTGATCGTTTTGGTCAGGAAAATTTTCAAATTTCGACCCAAATTTTTTTTTCTCTTTTTTGGTTCAAATCGATTTGGGGGGACCAGGGAACGTCCGAAATTCGATTCAAAGTTGTTTCCTGCAATTTGGCGAAAAAGTAGAGGCCAAAAATCGGGTCTATTTTCTAGAAAAAAGGCAAAGTTTGAGCACCTGTAACTTTGGAACCAATAGAGATACAGTATCCTGGTTTATGATGCCGTGTAGAACCAGATCTTGGCAACCCACCCTTCAAAGCGCAACTTCGTAGCACTTTCGGTCTGTCTGCAATGGCGGTTTTAAAAAGTCCCTCAAAAGCCGAAAATAGGCCAAAAATCGGACAAATTTTGATCGTTTTGGTCAGGAAAATTTTCAAATTTCGACCCAAATTTTTTTTTCTCTTTTTTGGTTCAAATCGATTTGGGGGGACCAGGGAACGTCCGAAATTCGATTCAAAGTTGTTTCCTGCAATTTGGCGAAAAACTAGAGGCCAAAAATCGGGTCTATTTTCTAGAAAAAAGGCAAAGTTTGAGCACCTGTAACTTTGGAACCAATAGAGGGAACCAATTGAGATACAGCATCCTGGTTTATGATGCCGTGTAGAACCAGATCTTGGCCACCCAGCCTTCAAAGCGCAACTTCGTAGCACTTTCGGTCTGCCTGCAGTGGCGGTTTTAAAAAGTCCCTCAAAACCCGAAAATAGGCCAAAAATCGGACAAATTTTGATCGTTTTGGTCAGGAAAATTTTCAAATCTTTTTTATTTTTTTTGGCTCAAATCGATTTGGGGGGACCAGGGAACGTCCGAAATTCGATTCAAAGTTGTTTCCTGCAATTTGGCGAAAAACTAGATGTCAAAATCGGGTCTATTTTCTTGAAAAAAGTCAAAGTTTGAGCACCTGTAACTTGGTGCGTGGATGTATGAAGGAAAATAGGTTTTGACTAATTGTACGTGGTTAATCCACGAATTTAGGCAAATCACGATAAAAATGTGGACAGAGTCAGTTTACGGTAATCCCGATTACATCAATCGGGTTTTCTCGAAAATTTTCGCAAGGATCTTTGTCATGAATATTGTGAGATTACCCATCCTATAGCGGAAAATATCAGTAATCCCGATTACATCATTCGGGTCGTTTCGGAAATTTTTGCAAGGACCTCTGTCTTGAATATTATGAGCTTTCCCATCCAATAACGGAAAATATCAGTAATCCCGATTACATCATTCGGGTTTTCTTGAGAAGTTTTGTATTGCTACTTTGACCTCTGTCTTGAATTATGAACGAGCTCATTATTACTGTTTACGGAAAATACCAAAAAATGCCGATTACCTGAAGGCTTCAGAACACAATTAACTAAGTATTTTTGACGTACTTAAACAGAGTCCCGTACCTTTAACTACGATTTCATCTATCTGACTTTGTTCTGCTCAAACAGGTTTTGTATTCAGCACTCTATCTTTTGCAGTTACCGCAAGGATTTCGGAACATTCATGACGTATATTATGAAGTGTCCTTACCAACCGTAAATAACCTTCTTTCTCTTAGTTTTTGAACTGGTGTAAGGGGATTTGGGCACGTTTGTCAAAAGGTTTTGATCATAATGAAAGGTCTTGTTAATTTATTGAAAAATTGCCAACATTTCTAATGTAGAATTTCTTTCTTTCTGTTGGATTTGGCACATCACATTATTGTGCTCATTTTGTGTTGACCGATGATTCAAACAGAACAGTTTAATACGTTCATAATGCATCACTATCATTTTGAAGGTAGGTTACCCGATCTGGCCTATACATGTTGTCTAAGACATTTCCCCCCCCCCCAAACTTTCAAATTTCTTAAATAGCTGTTGCTGCTATGTGCCTCCCTTGATACTTATGTGCCCCCTCCTGCAACTTTCAAATTTCTTAAATGTCTGTTGCTGCTATGTGCCCCTCTTCATACGTATGTGCCCCCCTCCCCCCAACTTTCAAATTTCTTAAATATTTGTTGCTGCTATGTGCCTCATTTGATACGTATGTACTATTTTTAGACTGCTATTCCAATTCTCATAAAAATATTAAAAGATAGCTTGCCAGGCAAGGTAATATAAGCCCACTGACAGCTTTGATTTTGAACATAAATATTTAGCAATACAGTAACAATCACCAGTATGAAATATTCAACCTTCAGTCATACACTTCTTTTGAACTCTTTAGCACAACACTGAATAATATTGAGTATGAGTTATTGCCCTAGTTCTTGAAAACGTGTTTTATCTTTAGCTCGTGAAAACTCAAGAAGGCAAATATTCAATCTGCAGGACGGAATAATAAAACCAAGTTTTGTCAAAATCCAGAAAGAATCATGCCTTTTAGTTTTAAAGAGCTAAATTTGAAAGCGATTTCAAGAACAAGGGCAATAACTCATACTAAATATTTTTCAATTCTTTTGATTTTCAATAGGGTTCATCCTTGG
>NW_008709680.1:38062-39150 GCF_000327385.1 Lottia gigantea | reverse complement strand
TTAAAATATCGTCTATTGTACAACTATATCTAATCCACAGAGAATTTTGTCCATAACTTTCTGAAATATAGCAGGAGCAGTACTAACACCGAAAGGTAACTTCTGATATTGGAACAATCCAAGATAGGTATCAATTGGCAACAGTTCCTTTGATGCTTTATCCAATAGCACTTGTAGATAGGCAGTTGACAAGTCTAACTTACAAAATATAACCACCACCAGATTTGCATACACATCTTCAGTTGTAGGAAAAGGATAAGGTTCGTCTTCAATATAACGATTTATTGAAACTTTATAGTCTCCACATATTCTCACAACACCAGGAATTTTCTTTGGTACAACTACGATTGGAGATGACCACTCACTTTTCTCCACTTTTACTAATACACCAGTTAACACAAGATGATAAAGCTGTTTCTCTACGGAATCCTTGACAGCATACGATACCGGACGCGAACTACCAAATATATAGGAGCACTATTTTCACATTAGCCACAAAAGGAGTTATGAGATTGCTAGAGGGCTTAAATACTGACTTATATCTGTCTAAAATACTACTAATTTTGCCAATTTAATTTGATTGTTTTGAGCCACTCTCTGCCTAATAATGGTTGTTTACTTCTTTGCACTACAATAATACGCATATCACTATACTTTTTACAACTATACACAACATCTACAAATATTCCACCTACAACAGGTATAATAGAACCAGAATAACCACGTAATATAGCATAGATGTCTTCCATAGACACATCAGGAAACGTTTCAAAATACAAATCTTCTGGAATTACTGTAACAGATGCATCAGTATCCAGTGTAAAATTAACAGTTCTACCCAAAATACTCATTTCCACTTTAATTTCAGGATGGAAAACATCTAAGTTTCTGACATTACTACCATTAACATGTTTTACTCCAAACAATATTCTAGCCTCGTTATCCATATTGACTGATTCGATCGACTGAGAATAGTTTTTGACAACTTTTATGTTTCTTGTACGGTTCACAAAATTGTGAAGGGGGCTCATATTCATTTTTCCGTGTGTAATAGAATACGCTATTTCTGGTAGTCAAAAAGTGCTCAA
>NW_008709680.1:28569-32261 GCF_000327385.1 Lottia gigantea | reverse complement strand
GGGTCAGGTTTAATCCCGGCATAGGTCGAGATGAGCCCTTCGGGTGGGGGCTACTGTCCAGGTTGAAAAAGACCTATCATTATGATAAAAATCAAATTATTTTTGTTCATACTCTTTACAATCATGACGTCAATAAAGCTAAATTTGAACTAGAAGAGATGTCCTATGTCAATTGGTAAAGGTTTGATCGAGGGGTAATTTGATTGCAGATTGTTTTTACTAGCTTGTGTGAAATTTCCATTAAAATATCAAGAATTGCACGATAAACGTAACAGTTTTCTGATTCAATAATTCCTTATGTTCACTACAGCGCTAAAACTTGTATTATTTGACTAACTGCACAAATCCTCAATAGTTCACGTCTTTTTGTCGACATGTTGGACGCTTACAGTTCTAAAAATACTAAGACAGACAAGGTTTATTTCCGTTAGAAAGGACACTTCACAATGTACGTCTTGCAAATTCCGACAGACTTGCAGTAATTGTACTAGACAGAGTGCAAAGGGCTGAATACAACACGTGTGAACGGAACAAAGTGAGATAGATGGAATTGTCATTAAAGGTACGGAACTCTATTTAAGTACGTCAAAATGATTTATTTAATTGTGTTCTGGAGCCTTCATGTAATCGGGATTATCTGGTATTTTCCGCGAACAGTAACATGAGCTCGTCACATAATTAAAGACAGAGGTCTAAGCAGCAATACAAAACTTCCCAAGAAATCCCGAGTTTTGTACTCGGCACTATTGATATTTTCCGCAAACGGATTGGAAAGCTCGACCATGTATTCAAGACAGAGGTCCTTCCGAAAATTACCGAGAAATCCCGACTGTATCTCTGTCCACATTTTACTGTAATTGCCTAAAATCATGTTTTAACCACGTAAAACTTAATAAAAACTGATTTTCTTTATGGTGATAGCCTTAAGTGTGCATCACCTCATTGAAAGAAAACGATTGAATGAAATTATTCTAACTTTTTGACTCCGAATTTGTGACATTGTGATATATTAATTCAATTATTTTTTTATGTTAACCCGAATTTCATAAGTTTTAGGGTGCTTACTAAACTGAATTTAGCCCTAAACTATTCAGAAATATCAAAACTATATACTGTTAATTATATTTTTATGTCTAACAGTAGGATTCAACGAACCTTAGAATTCTCGGCCTATAATCAAACCTTCAAACCGACAATTTAGATGAAATCTTTTTAATCACAACCCAAAATATACTCGTGGTTGCAATCGAAGCTACATATAAAGGGATTCGTCTTGAAGTGTAGGCATGAGAATTCTATTTGTCCATCTTATGTAGGAACGCACGCCGAAAATAGGTCAGTTGTCTGAAGATCGCGTCTTTTTTTAATGTTCTGTTTTAACATTTCTATTTCTATAAATGGATTGTAATACGTGTATAACATATTATGAATATCAATTAATGTGTCTGAGTAGTTGTAGTTTTGATGATTCATGAGTATTTAAGTCGGAAGCGAAGTGGATAGAGCAAACGACCACCCATAAAAATAGATTGTTTCCCCTATTGCACACCCACTTCGTTTCTAAGAAATGTGTTATTTCGTGACATTCGCCAATTGCCCTAAGTGTCTCAGAAAATTAATTAGATTCTATGGGTTTGGAATTTAACCCCTTACACCCCCGGCTTGGAATTTCAATCTCAAGAGTCCCCCCTCCTGCTTTTACCCCACGTTCTAGGAGACCGGAGTCGCTACTGTTTGCGTTTGGTCTGTCTAATGAGAAATTGTGTTTTTATATAGCAGATGAGTGGCGAATGCGGCCTGTACATAAAAACTTATTTTCTATATATATATAGTTCCATTAAAATCGGATATAGTTTAAAGTAGTTAAAGTATATGTTCAGAGTGAAATTAAAATCGGATTACATGTTTGTAAAAGGTAGAAAAAGCTTGTTTTAGTGCTCACGACCAAATAAAATGGGCATGTATTGTAGCCTATTCAAAAAATGAAAAATGAAATGAATGGAGTTTTACGTCCTACTTTACCCTATTTAAAAGCGGTATGTGGAAATTTGATTTTACAAAGGAGAATTCCCAATCGAAATTAAGTCTTGCAATAAAGTGGTTATACATAGGACCTTTCAAAGCAACAGACAGTGGCGCTTATATGATCCTTTAGGTGATGGGGAAATCCTCACACGGTACGTCCAGAAAGTTCTGAAGACTTGCAGAAATTGCACAAGACAGAGCACAAAAGACTGTTTGAACAGAACAAGGTGAATTAGTAATTAAAGGCACTGAACTCTGTTTAAGCACGTCAAAATGATTGTGTTCTGAAGTCTTAATGTAATCGGGATTTTCTGGTGTTTGCCACAAATAGTGATAATGAGCTCGTCCCTTAATTCAAGACAGAGGGTCTCTCGACATTAAAAAACTTCCCAAGAAATCACGAGTAGTGTAATCGGGATCACTACTATTTTTCCCCAAACGGATTGGAAAACTCGACCATATATTCAAGACAGAGGTCTTTGCAAAAATGTCCGAGAACTCCCGAGATTTGTAATCGTGATTAGTGATATTTTTCGCAATTAGATTAAAAAGCTCGCCCATGTATTCAAGACAGAGGTCCTTGCGAAAATATCCGAGAAAACCCGAATGATACAATCGGGATTACCGTAAAATGAGTAAACCTCTGTCCACATTTTTTCTGTAATTGCCTAAAATATTGGATTTTCAGGGCAAATCGAATAAAAAACGTTTTTTTTTTCTTCTAGTTATCATCTAATTGGGTGAAATTTGCAAGTATATTTATCGGGATAAATTTGGGTTTAGGAAATATAATATAGCAGACGATTGAAAGCCTGTTTATATCTTTTTTATTTTTCCCTATTGTTATATTATTACATATAAATTCATTAACATATGGAGGGCGGGCAAATGTGTTTTATGCAAAGTTTATGGAAACAACACTTTTTACCCTTTGCTCCCTGGGGGCACACATTTCTCACACGTGGATTGTCTGTGGTTGGAAAAATATTTAAACCGATGAAAAAATTATTATTAAGAAATACGTTTTTTCCACCAAAATTTTCAGTGTGCAATGTAGTACATTTTTAGGGTTAATGTCTTGAAGGAAACTGTTTTTTACTGTTTTTTCCGACTGTCTTCGGGTGGATAGAAATAACTTTTTTTTTAGAATTTTCAGTCTGTAATGTTGGACGATATTACAAGAAACTTTTGAAAAAAATTGTGGATTTTTGGGGTTTGAGAATTTTACATTTGAAATAAACAAACTCGAATTTTGTCTATTTTAGTAAGGTGGATATGTAGAGTACAGTACTGATAATCTGATAGAATATATAATTTTTCGTAAGAATCACACTTCCATCTTAAAAATTTCAACAGAAAAAGATGTCAAAAAAGACTGAAAATTGTCTTCTATATAAACAAATTTCAAAAAGATAATGTGTGCTGATGTTAACATATTTAATAACTCAAAGGCATTCTTATATTATCAGTTCTGTTTTAATCAAATTCACTTTAATAAAATAAGCATAATTCAATATACATATGAACTTTATCAGTTCGTTCATTACATGTTATTGTTTAAGCGAAGTAGAAAGTTTTTTTAATTTTTCCCATTATTTTTATGAGAATTGGAATATCAGTCTCAAAATCGTACTGATATTCCAATTTTCTTGAAATAACTTGCTGTA
>NW_008709680.1:27730-28519 GCF_000327385.1 Lottia gigantea | reverse complement strand
GAAATTGAGATTCATTTTCCCAGTAAACTTTGCTGTGTTGATTTCAAANGTAAAATCATCAAACGCTATGTTTCTATGGAACTCATACATCGTTGAAAGAAAGAGAAAATTGGAAGTCTTGCAATAAAGTGGTTATACATAGGACCTTTCAAAGCAACAGACAGTGGCGCTTATATGATCCTTTAGGTGATGGGGAAATCCTCACACGGTACGTCCAGAAAGTTCTGAAGACTTGCAGAAATTGCACAAGACAGAGCACAAAAGACTGTTTGAACAGAACAAGGTGAATTAGTAATTAAAGGTACTGAACTCTGTTTAAGCACGTCAAAATTGTGTTCTGAAGTCTTAATGTAATCGGGATTTTCTGGTGTTTTCCACAAATAGTGATAATGAGCTCGTCCCTTAATTCAAGACAGAGGGTCTCTCGACATTAAAAAACTTCCCAAGAAATCACGAGTAGTGTAATCGGGATCACTACTATTTTTCCCCAAACGGATTGGAAAACTCGACCATATATTCAAGACAGAGGTCTTTGCAAAAATGTCCGAGAACTCCCGAGAGTTGTAATCGGGATTAGTGATATTTTTCGCAATTAGGTTAAAAAGCTCGCCCATTTATTCAAGACAGAGGTCCCTGCGAAAATATCCGAGAAAACCCCAATGATGCAATCGGGATTACCGTAAAATGAGTAAACCTCTGTCCCATTTTTTTTGTAATTGCCTAACATATTGGATTTTCAGGGCAAATCGAATAAAAAAAGTTCTTTTTTTTCTTCTAGTTATCATCTAA
>NW_008709680.1:24137-25348 GCF_000327385.1 Lottia gigantea | reverse complement strand
TTGCTGAATGGTAGTGGAAACATTTCTCAAAAAATCTTTCAATAGAAATTTGTCATAAGTGTGGAATTTAACACTGAGAAATACCATACTTAAACAAATATTGATTTATCAGCCTACTGATTGAAAGAAAGAAACATTTTTTCAAGGATAACAGCTTAGGTTTACAAGATCCTGTCTAACAGTTGTTCCTTGACCAAATTTCTTGGCAATGATTTTACTCAGATTATTCATACCCATTTACAGCTGAGTTGAATAGAATACTGAGGAAAGATGACATTCAAGCCTAAGGAGAAAGTCAATTCTAAAGGCACCAGTAAAAACCAGTCGCTGGAAGAAGAACTAATAATGCAGAAACACCTAATCAATGCAGAAATACCAAGTAAATGCAGAAATACCAAGTAAATGCAGAAACACCAAATCAATGCAGAAACACCATCTTCTTGTGAGCTCTTCAGCTGAAATAAGAAAGGAATTATGTAAATAAGCCATAGCTCAAATATTCATCTAGTCAACGCAACGCAACTTGTTTTTTTTAAAGAAATACTACCTCACAGAATAAATGCATTGGTAATTATTACTCTACGTAATTATTGAACAACATTCATAAATTTTCCTACGGTATCTTGCTAATTTCACTTTTTTAGATTCCAACTTTGAAGCGTCAACATCTGAACGAAAACCAGAATTTCTTGACACACTTTCGCAATTTTGAAAGAGATGAGAACCCACTTTCATGCTCTTTGGGGCGACTCAGAAAGAAGCACGGAGTTAGAAAAACCAGGTTGCATCTATTTTCGAGACCTAAACTTTCACCCGATTGATGAATACATACGCTTATAGGCTAGATTTGAGATTCTAAATTTAATGTTCATTCTAAAAGGTAATATTCCTTGGAAACCATGTCATTACTGATATGCAAATGCGAGCATAGCTTTGAATGAGTTAAATGCAAGTTTTTCATTTTGGAAAATGCCAGCCAATCGTATAACCGTAATTCAGTTGTAGAAGAAGCAAGTCAGATTTTCACAAAACGCAAGGCAAATATTATGGAATTAGCACACTTCTTAGATAAACTAATTTAACACAATTTAAATGTGCCATCATCAGATGAAATAATGATGGAATAAAACATAACAAAATGTATAAATAATAACCATTTAAGTCTTCCCTATTGTTTTAACTCATTTATTCCTCAATTGAACTCACTTGGA
>NW_008709680.1:21989-24087 GCF_000327385.1 Lottia gigantea | reverse complement strand
TGCATAAAAAAAAAAGGGAATAAGATGGGTACTTTCAATTTTCTTATTTGCAAATTTTGTACAGTTTTAGTGCTTCTAAAGCCATTTTTACATATTCGATGTCGAATCTCAAACTCAAAAAAGTGACTGTGCAAAATGAAATTAATTTCAGGTCAGTCAATCAAAACCTAATCAATGCCCGTAAAGATTCTAATCTACATTAGGCTAGCGTTCTGTAAAATCTAGTTATTTAAAAAAACTTTCCAGATATTTTAAGATTCAAACTTACCTTCTTCACCCTTTTAGACCATAAAAACACCATTGTCTGAAATCATAGTCAAACACCATTATCTGACACCATATTCCAACACCATTATCTGAAACCATACACCAATATCTTCTTATCTCAATAAACCAAAAAGTAATCTAATAATAATTATAATAACATATATATTAAAGGGTCAGTATGCAAGATTTCTAAAATATTTTACAAATTAAATCATAAACCATCTGACATATTTCTCTACATTTTTCTGTTTTTTCAATTTTACACTGTTGAGTGCTCAGACTGTATCACATGTGGCATAGGTATTTTGTCCCATCCGAAAATCCCCTGACACAATAAATACCCATATCTGATTTAGAAGATAATAAAACATGTAGAAAAAACTTACCTCAAGACCAAGTTCCAGAAAGAATTCCTACATGCCAATCACACATATCCACAATCCAACAGAGAATTTTTTATTTCTCGACTATAAAAATACCAATTTCTGAAATAGAAAAACATCATTACACTCCCCCTTCCCCAATTGAAATTGAAACTAACCAAACTTCTAAACCTATGAGTTCATGATCCAAAAAACTAAAACCAACACAACTAAACAAAAGTCATGGACAAGTCAGCACACATCTGAACAAACTAAAGCAGAAAGCCAAACAAATATGACAGAAAGCCAAGCCAAAACAAAAAAACTGAAAACCATTACTCTTTCCACCATTACCTGAAAAACAAAAAAAAATATATAATAGAATTGAAAAAAAAATTGAGAAAATACCATGGCTTTATCAGCTGGAAGCAAGAAGCTGTGGCTCAGTGATTCTTGCTTGCTTCAATTTTGGAAATGGTTGAGGAAATATCTTTGAGTTCTCAACCCAGTAACCCCTGTCAATGAGGTGCCGGCATGAAAAAGTCCTTTGGATGGGACAATAAACTAAGGTCCTGCGTGCTGGAGGCTGTTCAAATTCTTGATGGGTGGAAACTGAAATCCTAATATCCTGCAGAATTTACCTCATTGAACACTGCAAGTATGACACCATTTCATTTCTATCGACTGGTAAATTGAAAATATTTTGATGACCATACCTGTGGTTTCTTTATCTGCATGCTTCTTCTCATCTGATAACCTTCCCTTCATTCATACCACCATAACCTGAAAAGAAAACTTTGACCTCAACTACCAACTTTGACCCCTGAAATTCAACACCAACTTTGACCCTTGAACTCAAATACCAACTTTGACCCCTGACCTCATCCACCAACTTTAACCTTTGACCTCATCCACCAACTTTAACCTTTGACCTCATCCACCAACTTTGACCTTTGACCTCAACCACCATCTTTGACATTAGACCTCATACACTCACTTTGACCTTAACTGCCAACTTTGATCTGAACTTCCAAAGCTGTACATAGTAAAATACACCAAATCAAAAAGCAGAAATACAAACAAAAAAGCAGAAATCCAAACCGAAAAAAAAAGAAATTAAAGCCATAAAGCAAACATCCAAATATTTTCTGAATGGTAGTGGAAACGTTTCTCAAAAAATCTTTCAATAGAAATTTGTCATAAGTGTGGAATTTAACACTGAGAAATACCATACTTAAACAAATATTGATTGTGAGATTTTTTTTGAGAAACATGGCCCAGAACTCGGTGACAGAAAAGCGACAGAAAGGCAACAGAAAGGTTAGTCAGCCTACTGATAGAAAGAAAGAAACATTTTTTCAAGGATAACAGCTTAGGTTTACAAGATCCTGTCTAACAGTTGTTCCTTGACCAAATTTCTTGGCAATGATTTTACTCAGATTATTCATACCCATTTACAGCTGAGTGAA
>NW_008709680.1:16606-18660 GCF_000327385.1 Lottia gigantea | reverse complement strand
ATCAAAGATTAGAAGTGACTACTGTTTATTATTTGAAATAGACTAGCTCTTATATCAATCATGCGGTCATACATACTTGACCTTTCTTACCATTTCTGACCTCTTTATTGAAGAGTTCCTTATATAGAGTTATGTCCCTTGGACCACCTAGATCAATATTCTACACCGATATCTTTGAAAAATCTTTACAATCCCTTCAAACATTCCAAGTTTTAAATAATTCAATTCAAAATTTGTTACCTTTGGTCACATATAAAAGCCACTTTTTAGCTTGGAAACTAAATTAGTGCAAATAGATACACATTATAAAATGCTGGAAATCCTTTTCATATTCCTTTCTTACTTTGAAAAATACAGTATAAACAAATTGACTTGTATTGCTATATCATACCATATGAAATATTTCAAATATCCTTACCTAGCTTCGTTCCAAGAGTCGCCTTTGGGACATTTGTGCTCCACCATAATCTAATTGACCTCCCAGTTTAAATGTCCTGTTGTAGCTAAAGACCAGCTACTTAGTTCTTGGAACCCTGGAACAGAAACAACATTTTATTTATGGTAATTATTTTTGGGGACACATTAGCCATTTTCAGGGGTCGATTTGAGTCTTGAATATATATATGAATAGTCTTCGGAAGTGCTAGATATGTATGCTAATTCCTTCAAAAATACCTCAAACTGGGCATTTCTTTTTCTATATATTTCTTTTCGATAACTGGCAGTCATCTTTCTAACACAGATCATTCTGGACATACATGGATTTCAATAGTTTTTAGCCGATTTCGAACTGCCAAAGGATTTTTAACATGCACAGTCTGTAGCACACAGGTTTATTGTCACATCCAAACGACTAGAAGCTTTCTCCATGTCCGCCCCTGCCACCTGCATCATTAACAAGGGGAAATCAGGTTTTACAGTATAAAGACCAAATAACAGATACTGTAACTAATCAAAGATAGCTTTCCAGACAAGGTAATATATGCCCACTGGCAGCTTTATTTTCAAATTAAAATATTTGGAAGAATAGTAACAATCACCAGTGTCAAATATTCAACCATTCGTCATACATTCTTTCTCAACTTTTTTGTCTTTCAAATATTAATAATTTGGTATAAATCTGATCTCTTAAGTACTTACAAGCTACATTTGAACACTTTGAACACAAGGGCAATAACTCATATTTTTTATCTTTAATTGTGTCCATCCATAAAAGATAATAAACATACCAAGTTTTGTCAAAATCCATCAAGAATCATGCCTTCTGAAGTTTTCACAGACTGATAAGACATTTGTGACGCCAAAGTGGAATTGATAAAACTTTGTATACTGACCGTGCTATGTTGATCATCTAACTGTTTGGTGTATGTATGTCAAACCCAATAGTAAAGACAGCTATTGAGTTCCCGCAGACCTGACGGCTGAAAATAAACATTTTAAATCAATTAAAGCAGATGTCAATAATTAGCCTGTATATATCAAGTTTTTATGAGTCCGACATCATTGAACCTTTGATACAGAAGCCAGTTGCTATAAGTCTAGATTTATATAGTGCTTAAGAGTTTGATTTCATTGAATCTTTGATGCAGTAGCCAGTGGCAATCAATCTGGATTTATCAAGTGATTAAGAGTCTGACATCATTGAACCTTTGATACGGTAGCCTGTTGACAGAAGTCGTAGATTAATCAAGTGTGTACGAGTCCAACGTCATTGGGCTTTTCATACAGTAGACTTTGATACAGTAACCTGCTAGTCACTATGTTTCATTGGTTCATATACAAAGTTCAATAATCTAATCTTTATCTTTTCTCCTTATTCATTGATTGGCCAAAAACCAGGTGGTAGAAAGGATACTAGTTTACATATTTTTTTATCCGTGGCAATATAGATAAAAAGTTAATGCAGTCGAGATAAAACACGTTGACTAATGCAATGTAGAATATACTAAGACGAAGATGTAGTGACTAGTGCAATGTAAAAAACACAAAGACAATTATGCTTTGTTCAATGTACAATGTCGAAAGTGAAAGGACATTGCACGTATCATTTTAGG
>NW_008709680.1:15289-16556 GCF_000327385.1 Lottia gigantea | reverse complement strand
AACTGATAGCTCAAAATCGTCAAATTGTAATGACCAAGACCTAATCATGATAAATGATCACATCAAATTTCATTCGGATCAAAACTGTAGTCTCCTTTGTGCTCACTAAAAAAAATGGACACGTCAAGGGCAATAACTCAACAAGTGGTTGCCTAGCAAGATATGCCCACTTTCCTGATAGATTTTCAGTATATCAAGGGCAGTCACCTATCTGTGTCAAATCATACGAAAAATCTAATTTGTGCAAGATATTGTTGATTTAAACAAACACACATTATTTCATAAAATTCTGACATAAACAGTCACCTCTATCTCTAACAAATTCTAAGTCATGGGCAATAACTCAAATTCTGTTGATCGAAAAATTGTCAAATTTAATCTTGACTAAGATCTCATCATTATAAATGATCATACCAAATTTAATTTAAATCGGATGAAAACCGTAGTCTCTATTGTGTTCACAAACAAATTTTGAAGCGTTTTTCATAAATCAAGGGCAATAACTAAAAAAATATTCATCAAAAGATAGCAAAATTCAAATTCATCCACGATCTCATCATTATAAATATTCACACCAAATTTCATTGAAATTGGATGAAAACTGTAGTCTCTATGGTGTTCACAAACAAATTTTGATGCATTTTTCATAAGTCAAAGGCAATAACTCAAAAACCATTCATCGAAAGATAGCCAAATTCGAACTTGTCCAAGATCTAATCATTATAAATATTCACAACAAATATCATTGAAATTGGATAAAAACTGTAGTCTCTATTGTGTTCACAACTAAATTTTGACGCGTTTTGGCTAAGTCAAGGGCAATAACTTAAAAACCGTTCATCGAAAAATCGTGAATATCGAACTTGTCCAAGATCTCATCAATATAAATGATCACATCAAATTTCATTCGAATCAGGCGAAAACTGTAGTCTCTATCGCATTCACAAGCCAATTTTGACACGTTCTGGCTAAGTCAAGGGCAATTACTCAAAAACCATTCATCGAAAAATCGTGAATATCTAACTTGTCCAAGATCTCATCAATATAAATGATCACATCAAATTTCATTCGAATCAGGCGAAAACTGTAGTCTCTATCGCATTCACAAGCCAATTTTGACACATTCTGGCTAAGTCAAGGGCAATTACTCAAAAACCATTCATCGAAAAATCGTGAATATCTAACTTGTCCAAGATCTCATCAATATAAATGATCACACCAAATTTCATTCAAATCAGATGAAAACTGTAGTCTCTATCTCGTTCAC
>NW_008709680.1:7000-7827 GCF_000327385.1 Lottia gigantea | reverse complement strand
CTTACCAAAAATGGGCGGAGTAATCGCCCTACTTCTTCATCTGTTCCTCTTCATCTGTTCTTCATCTGTTCTTCATCTGTCCTTCATCTGTTGGCGCGCGCCGCTTCATCTGTTCTTCATCTGTGAATAGGAGGATCTGTAGAGTCATACAGGCCATGACCCCAGAACACTCCTATTGTGGCAGTGCTATAGTGGGTAGGTAAATTACCAGACGATTTACCCTTTCTAAACTGAAATTGAATCAAACCAAAATAGTAACGAACCAAATCGTACAAACAACGAGCGATCCCCAACACAGCAGCAAATTTCATCAGCAATGTTTCAACAAAACGGGGCCCTGTTTAAGTCTTGGACTTGACTGATTTGAATATCAAGGACAATTATTGTTTCAAGCCTAACCGTTTGAGAACTTAAAAAATCAGTAGCTATTTCAGCTTTAAAAATCAGCATCTGTTTGAGCATTAAATTATAAGCAGCAACTGTACAACGAGTCCGAATTGATTGGCAGACAGACAGACAATGGTGAGGAATTTCATATTCCCTTTCACACTGAATTATCACCCTGATCACACTTTGCAACTTGGTATGGAACTTAAGTTCACATAGCTTAAAGATGGAATTCCTTATTTTTTAGTGTCAAATTAAGCAAACTATTTGATTAATTGGTGTTTCTAGTGAATTATGGCGTATTCTTAATCTTCTCAATTAGCTAATTATGAATTAATTATGGAGATGTGAGACAAACTGGTATTTTTACCAGTCATTAGTACACCTATACTTTTTATTCATATAAGTATTAGTATTAGCATATTCATTTTCATATATGA
>NW_008709680.1:816-1383 GCF_000327385.1 Lottia gigantea | reverse complement strand
TCTTCAAGTCAGTATTTCCATCAATGATATAAATCAATTCTCAACCAATTAAATTCATTGAACAATTGTGCACAAAATGATTATGTATAGATTTGAATAGCTATACCATTTGAGACACGACTTTTGTTGGTCATATTGGCTGGAGAAAGTGGGATTTACTTTTCATTGATTAAAATACTAGACTACTGAATCAAGGGTAATATATAAAGTAAACTCGAACACCTTTTCTAAATCAACTAGGTAGAAGTGAACAAGTTTCTGACGATTATGAAATGAAAATTACTCTTAACTTACCCCCATTTGTTTCAAGAGAGGCTGGGTGGACATGATATGGCAGCTTAGCCAAGTACAACCTAGGTGGCCCTAACAAGGTAGTCCACAGGCTGCCAAAACTAAACTACACGCGAGCCCAACCCGAAAACGCGAAAATTTTGCTCCGTGTGAACTACCTCCAAAAACCTAGGTTGCACACCATATCTAACCATGTTGTCCGTAGCTGAAGACGAGCTACAATACTCGAAACACTGAAATGTAAGAAAACGCCATAGAAAAAAACAGATAAAATAA
>NW_008709680.1:0-766 GCF_000327385.1 Lottia gigantea | reverse complement strand
AGCTCAAGTTTTGATCTTTTCCTACTAATTAGACCCCAAGGACTTCAAAAAACACAAGAAATCAAATCCAAATCTGTAAGTTTTCAAACTAGCTATATGCAGTCTGCATATTGGTGCACAAGAAGTGCTCAAAGACAAATAAATTTTTTGCGTGAAAACTTACAAAGCTACAATGCTGAAACTTTGCACCAATCTTCACATGGACTATCTGCACATGTCAGAAAAAACAGAACTCAAATATCTGCCATAGAACAGAAAATAATTTTTTACATTTTCAATGCATATTGGCCATAGAGGCAAATATGGCCTATAGACAACTTTCTCAAATACAAACTTTTAGCTCAAGTTTTGATCTTTTCCTACTAATTAGACCCCAAGGACTTCAAAAAACACAAGAAATCAAATCCAAATCTGTAAGTTTTCAAACTAGCTATATGCAGTCTGCATATTGGTGCACAAGAAGTGCTCAAAGACAAATAAATTTTTTGCGTGAAAACTTACAAAGCTACAATGCTGAAACTTTGCATCAATCTTCACATGGACTATCTGCACATGTCAGAAAAAACAGAACTCAAATATCTGCCATAGAACAGAAAATAATTTTTTACATTTTCAATGCATATTGGCCATAGAGGCAAATATGGCCTATAGACAACTTTCTCAAATACAAACTTTTAGCTCAAGTTTTGATCTTTTCCTACTAATTAGACCCCAAGGACACCAAAAAACACAAGAAATCAAATCCAAATCTGTAAGTTTTCAAACC
>NW_008709679.1:7881-9357 GCF_000327385.1 Lottia gigantea | reverse complement strand
TTCCAGATTAGTGTTGAGTTGCTCATTTGATAAAAAAAACTTTGTAAAATGTAAAAACAATTTTTTACACAAGTTTTCTGGAATTAATATAGCAAATAAACAATATTGGCTATGTGGACTCCCTGAAAGAGGTGCTGAGTGACAAACTCAATTATCAGTTGTATCAAAATTTCTATAAGTTAACATCAGATTTGAAGGATTTTATGTTAGTTTTTGCATGGTTAATTAAAATTATCATGGTAGGATAGTGAACTGTTGTTTTGTTTGTTACAGGGTAGTGAACTGTTGTTTTGTTTATTACAGGGTAGTGAACTGTTGTTTTGTTTGTTACAGGATAGTGAACTGTTGTTTTGTTTGTTACCGGATGGTGAACTGTTGTTTTGTTTGTTACAGGGTAGTGAACTGTTGTTTTGTTTATTACAGGGTAGTACTGTTGTTTTGTTTATTACAGGGTAGTGAACTGTTGTTTTGTTTGTTACAGGGTAGTGAACTGTTGTTTTGTTTGTTACAGGGTAGTGAACTGTTGTTTTGTTTGTTACAGGGTAGTGTACTGTTGTTTTGTTTGTTACCGGATGGTGAACTGTTGTTTTGTATGTTACAGGGTAGTAAACTGTTGTTTTGTTTGTTACAGGGTAGTGAACTGTTGTTTTGTTTGTTACAGGGTAGTGAACTGTTGTTTTGTTTGTTACCGGATGGTGAACTGTTGTTTTGTTTGTTACAGGGTAGTGAACTGTTTTGTTTTGTTTGTTACAGGGTAATGAACTGTTGTTTTGTTTGCTACCGGACGGTGAACTGTTGTTTTGTTTGTTGCAGGGTAGTGAACTGTTGTTTTGTTTGTTACCGGATTGTGAACTGTTGTTTTGTTTGTTACAGGGTAGTGAACTGTTGTTTTGTTTGTTACAGGGTAATGAACTGTTGTTTTGTTTGTTACAGGATAGTGAACTGTTGTTTTGTTTATTACAGGGTAGTGAACTGTTGTTTTGTATGTTACTTGGTAATGAACTGTTGTTTTGTTTGTTACAGGGTAGTGAACTGTTGTTTTGTTACAGGGTAGTGAACTGTTGTTTTGTTTGTTACAGGGTAGTGAACTGTTGTTTTGTTTGTTACAGGGTAATGAACTGTTGTTTTGTTTGTTACAGGGTAGTGAACTGTTGTTTTGTTTGTTACAGGGTAATGAACTGTTGTTTTGTTTGTTACAGGGTAGTGAACTGTTGTTTTGTTTGTTACAGGGTAATGAACTGTTGTTTTGTTTGTTACAGGGTAGTGAACTGTTGTTTTGTTTGTTACAGGGTAGTGAACTGTTGTTTTGTGGACGTAAAGTAACAGCACTAGAAGCTCATCAACTAGGACTGGTATCTCAAGTATTCTGGCCTACCAGTATGATGCAGGAGGTTATACCTAGAGTTCAACAAATGGCTCTTTTCTCTGGCAAGGTTTGTACTAGTATTATCATTTACAATAAAATGTCTGACCACA
>NW_008709679.1:0-913 GCF_000327385.1 Lottia gigantea | reverse complement strand
GAACAAAAGGTAGAAAATTCTTGTTATCTTCATAAAATATAAAACTCTCAAAGTTTGCAGGTTGATTTGGTTCTTGAATATATGCAATTAGTCTTCAAAAGTACTAGAAATGTATGAAAATTCCTTAAACTAGGAATTTCACTTTAAATTCTATACCTGTCTTGAATTTCAATGGTGAGATGTGAACACTATTACTGATTAGCTAAAAAATTTCTGTTTCTAAGACTAAGATATGATTGGCCAAACAGATGATGAACCTGTACATTCTCTTTCTGTCTTTGTTAATGAAATTGAATGTCATACCATATTAAGTTTTATAAGAAAGATATCTGGTGAAGACTGTTTCTTGGCATATAGATCAAGAACCCCAGAAGCATCCACTTGTATAGCTTGTGGTGAAATAACCATTTTAGGAGCACTGTTGGCAACCATATTTACTTGTACGACACAATTGGGATATTTCTCTCCAATCTGAAATGTACACATTATAATAATAAAAAATCTTCTCATCAAAAACTTAATTAATATGGTCCCCACTTCACAAAATATTTATCACATCACATCCTCATTTTAACATTTCAAATTTTCAGTACTTTTTTTTTTCAAATTATCATTTTGCAAACATTCAAATAATATAAAAGATAGCTTGCGATGCAAGGTAACATACGCCCACTGGCAGCTGTCAGAAATGATAAAACAGTCTTTAGTGACTAAAGTACGAATTTTCTCATATTGAAGAAATTATTTATGCTGAATAATTCCACAAAATTTTTTAAAATCAATATCAATAACCCAAATACAACAAACAATTAAATCACACAGCTCTAATCAAGGGCAAAAAACAATTTTTGACGCGTGTTTACAAAGTCAAGGGCAATAACTCAAAAAATGTTCATCAAAAATATCTCTTGTT
>NW_008709678.1:7971-9127 GCF_000327385.1 Lottia gigantea | reverse complement strand
GATAATAATATTCATAGCTACTTTAGATTTACTCTACAAGAAGGAGATAATAATATTCCTAACTACTTTAGATTTACTCTTCAAGAAGGAGGTAATAATATTCCTAGCTACTTTAGATTTACTCTACAAGAAGGAGATAATAATATTCATAGCTACTTTAGATTTATTCTTTAAGAAGGAGGTAATAATATTCCTAGCTACTTTAGATTTACTCTTCATGAAGGAGATAATAATATTCCAAGCTACTTTAGATTTACTATACAAGAAGGAGATAATAATATTTTTAACTAGGAGATAATATTCCTAGCTACTTTGGATTTACTCTACAAGAAGGAGATAATAATATTCCTAGCTACTTTAGATTTACTCTTCAAGAAGGAGATAATAATATTCCTAGCTACTTTAGATTTACTCTTCAAGAAGGAGATAATAATATTCCTAACTACTTTAGATTTACTCTTCAAGAAGGAGATAATAATATTCATAGCTACTTTAGATTTACTCTTCAAGAAGGAGATAATAATATTCCTAGCTACTTTAGATTTACTCTTCAAGAAGGAGATAATAATATTCATAGCTACTTGAGATTTACTCTTCAAGAAGGAGATAATAATATTCCTAACTACTTTAGATTTACTCTTTAAGAAGGAGATAATAATATTCATAGCTACTTTAGATTTACTCTTCAAGAAGTAGATAATAGTATTCCTAGCTACTTTAGATTTACTCTTTAAGAAGGAGATAATAATATTCCTAACTACTTTAAATTTACTCCACAAGAAGGAGATAATAATATCCATAGCTACTTTAGATTTACTCTGTAAGAAAGAGATAATAATATTCATAGCTACTTTAGATTTACTCTACAAGAAGGAGATAATAATATTCCTAACTAGGAGATAATATTCCTAGCTGCTTTAGATTTACTCTACCAGAAGGAGATAATAATATTCCTAGCTACTTTAGATTTACCCTTCAAGAAGGAGATAATAATATTCCTAGCTACTTTAGATTTACTCTTCAAGAAGGAGATAATAATATTCCTAACTACTTTAGATTTACTCTTCAAGAAGGAGATAATAATATTCCTAGCTACTTTAGATTTACTCTTCCAGAAGGAGATAATAATATTCCTAGCTACTTTAGATTTACTCTG
>NW_008709678.1:0-1235 GCF_000327385.1 Lottia gigantea | reverse complement strand
ATACATGTAATATTTTGTTGATGAAAAAAATACTTTAACAATTGTTTGAACTTAAGAAAAAAAAAGTCAAAAAATATGATACAATACTTTCTGTGGTTAAACACTTCACTTCAATACTTACCACACGGTGCTAAAAATATAAATAAAGTTAGTAAAATTTCCAATATCCGATTAACACTCCCTGAGATGTTGGACCCCATGAAGGCATGTAATATATTTGATTAAACTTTTGGAATGAAGCATTTTATAAAGATGAAAATATCAATTAATGATGTTCTGCTCTCAAATGGAATTCTGGAGAATTATGTGCTTATCAAAAGGCATTTATTGTAGCAAAAGTTTTGATAACATCTAAATGATAAATACCAGAGTAAGATAAAACGGCAGCAGCTCCGGGAAACGGAACGTAGGTGGCATTCTGGTCGTCTTGACACTGTTTGGGATATTGGGTAAACTCTATCTGGCTGGTGTTACTGGTATCCAAAACCTGGAAGATCAAAATCAACTACCAACATCACTGGGACCTCTAATTTGGTGAGGTCTGTGAAAGAGGTGCTAGATTAATAACTCGCAGTAGATCACCTACTGTGACTTGCTGACAAAACAGTAAGGAAAATGAAAAATGTTACGTCCCACTACGTTTCTGCACATCTGTATAGAGCCGTTAATAACGTAGAGGCAGTTAAGTAAAAATTCATTAAGTGTATGAAGTTTATAATGGTATTTCCATTATTATCAGTAGGTGAATACTCATTGCTTTAAGAAATTTTATTTGGTTATTACGTTTTTAAGAACAGACAAATTTTCAAAAAATTTCATTATTGTTAATCCAATTCTTCTTACGACTGTGATATACATGTACATATTTACTTACATACAAGAGGAGCTGATGTCCTAAACAAGCTACTAGACTTGGTATCAGTATAAAGACTTACCAAACACGTTAATTGGTAGGTATCGTTGACTGTTGGTGAATAATCTCGGTTAAATACTGTTAAATATGTTAAATTATTCGCTTGAACAGAATGAAGACAATGGACGATACCAGTCGCTGAAATACAATATCGGGACAATGAGGAACCGTTGGAAGTGACACATCTTTTTCTAGTAACAATGATTCTGGTCTGGATTCAATTCAAGTAGCTAGCAGTTCGACTCCATTGTGCATTGCATTTTGCATATTATATTTTATATTTTGATTTTCTTTAATACCTTCCAGGTTCATCAAGCTGAAC
>NW_008709677.1:45180-46045 GCF_000327385.1 Lottia gigantea | reverse complement strand
AATCCAAATCTGTAAGTTTTCAAACTAGCTATATGCAGTCTGCATATTGGTGCACAGGAAGTGCTCAAAGACAAATAAATTTTTTGCGTGAAAACTTACAAAGCTACAATGCTGAAACTTTGCACCAATCTTCACATGGACTATCTGCACATGTCAGAAAAAACAGAACTCAAATATCTGCCATAGAACAGAAAATAATTTTTTACATTTTCAGTGCATATTGGCCATAGAGGCAAATATGGCCTATAGACAACTTTCTCAAATACAAACTTTTAGCTCAAGTTTTGATCTTTTCCTACTAATTAGACCCCAAGGATTTCAAAAAACACAAGAAATCAAATCCAAATCTGTAAGTTTTCAAACTAGCTATATGCAGTCTGCATATTGGTGCACAGGAAGTGCTCAAAGACAAATAAATTTTTTGCGTGAAAACTTACAAAGCTACAATGCTGAAACTTTGCACCAATCTTCACATGGATTATCTGCACATGTCAGAAAAAACAGAACTCAAATATCTGCCATAGAACAGAAAATAATTTTTTACATTTTCAGTGCATATTGGCCATAGAGGCAAATATGGCCTATAGACAACTTTCTCAAATACAAACTTTTGGCTCAAGTTTTGATCTTTTCCTAAATCAAATCAAAATCTGTAAGTTTTCAAACTGGCTATATGCAGTCTGCATATTGGTGCACAAGAAGTGCTCAAAGACAAATAAATTTTTTGCGTGAGAACTTACAAAGCTACAATGCTGAAATTTTGCACCAATCTTCACATGGACTATCTGCACATGTCAGAAAAAACAGAACTCAAATATCTGCCATAGAACAGAAAATAATTTTTTACATTTTCAATGCATATTGG
>NW_008709677.1:39952-40787 GCF_000327385.1 Lottia gigantea | reverse complement strand
GGCGAAAGACGGAAAAAATCGGGTTTATCTATGGAATAAAAGACCAATTTCTAGCTCCTGTAACTTTGGAACCAAGTGAGATACAGCATTCCGGTTTGTGGCGCCATGTAGCCCCACGACTTGGCTACCCACCCCCCAAAGCGCAACTCTCTCGCATGTACGGTTTGCCTACAGTAGCGGTTTTAGTTTGACCTATGAAAACCGAAAAAATCGGCCATTTTTTAGTCATTTTGATCAGGAAAAATTTCTAAGTTGGACCCAAAAAAATTTTTCTTTTTTTTGATTGAAATCGATTTGGGGGGACCGAGGGAGATTGGAAATTCGATTTAAAGATATTTCCTGCATTTTGGCGAAAAACTAGAGACGAAAGACGGAAAAAATCGGGTTTAATTTATGGAATAAAAGGCCAATTTCTAGCTCCTGTAACTTTGGAACCAAGTGAGATACAGCATTCCGGTTTGTGGCGCCATGTAGCCCCACGACTTGGCTACCCACCCCCCAAAGCGCAACTCTCTCGCATGTACGGTTTGCCTACAGTAGCGGTTTTAGTTTGACCTATGAAAACCGAAAAAATCGGCCATTTTTTAGTCATTTTGATCAGGAAAAATTTCTAAGTTGGACCCAAAAAAATTTTTCTTTTTTTTGACTGAAATCGATTTGGGGGGACCGAGGGAGATTGGAAATTCGATTTAAAGATGTTTCCTGCATTTTGGCGAAAAACTAGAGACGAAAGACGGAAAAAATCGGGTTTAATTTATGGAATAAAAGGCCAATTTCTAGCTCCTGTAACTTTGGAACCAAGTGAGATACAGCATTCCGGTTTGTGGCGCCATGT
>NW_008709677.1:30773-33668 GCF_000327385.1 Lottia gigantea | reverse complement strand
TTGTTTTGTGGTTTTGCAACTTGTGTTACACTGAAAGCATCTATTTGCTCCACTCCAATTTTTAGTCTGACTTGTGTGGTTTTAGCAATCAAATGATGCTATCGGTGTATCGGTGTCCCCCATACAAAATTTACAACACCTCATTTTAAAAAAAAGTTGGGTCAATTTACCAAACTGCAGTCAGCAAAGCCAAAAAAACAAGCGTGATCAAATCAAATGAAAAAGTGTTGTGGCCTCAACATGCAACATGCAGAAGTTCAACCAGAAAATAAGAATTGGTTAGATAAAACAATTTATTTCATTAGTAACATTCTCACAATTATAACAGTCAAAGACACAGCCAATGTAACTTGAGACCATTCTAATCTAACATTATTGCTGCATTATGATTCCACACAATCAGGGCAGCAGACAAATCCTCCTACATTATGATTTCCATGTACTTTAAACAGGGCACATACTTTCTTTTGTCACTGTAACCTTGATAGAAATGTCGAAAAAAATTTTCATCATTATTTCACTTGTTTCGTACTCAAAACGATCTTAAATGTCATGACGCGTTATCAATACGATCTAATATCTTGAGCAATCTCTTTCATTCATTCATTTACTTTCTTTCTTCAGAATACAAGACTCTCTGTATCATCTATCTTTATATCTTTTGTCTCTATAACTTTAGCTGTAACACTCAGCGTAAGATTGACTGAAAAATAATAATACAAATCTTTACTTATAGCTTTACACAGATTTATTGAACAATAATAATTGGATACATTTTTATGCAAAATTTGAATGTGTTTCTCCAATTGAAACATAACATAATTAACCCACCCATTACATTATATATGCCTTCATTCTTAAAACATGCTCTGTAAACTGACTTTTAGACTAAAATATCAGATGTAATAGTCTTGCTTTGAATGCTAAGAGATAAATCTAATATTAGATTGTATATATAAACTGTAAGCTGTAGCACAACTGTTTAGAGCATTAGAGTCTTTTTGTTTGGTAAAGTCAAGTAGATGTTGGTCAAATGTTATAATCTGAAGTTTTTCCAAGGACCTGCTGATCCATTTGCTATCCTTTTTAAAGTTGCTTTTTCTTTATTTCTTCCTTTTAAAGAGTAACTTACTTCTGTTTTATATGCTGTGAGAGATCGTTACAAATTCTTGCCCTACACACCAATCAATCCATCTCGGCAGAACAGCGACGATGAGCTCCCTGCTGGATTACTCCCTGCCTACCCTAAATCTGTTATCTATATCACCCTTAACTGCAATAAAAAAAAACAGGGAATAAGATGGGTACTTTCAATTTTCTTATTTGCAAATTTTGTACAGTTTTAGTGCTTCTAAAGCCATTTTTACATATTCGATGTCGAATCTCAAACTCAAAAAAGTGACTGTGCAAAATGAAATTAATTTCAGGTCAGTCAATCAAAACCTAATCAATGCCCGTAAAGATTCTAATCTACATTAGGCTAGCGTTCTGTAAAATCTAGTTATTTAAAAAACTTTCCAGATATTTTAAGATTCAAACTTACCTTCTTCACCCTTTTAGACAAACACCATTGTCTGAAATCATAGTCAAACACCATTATCTGATACCATATTCCAACACCATTATCTGAAACCATACACCAATATCTTCTTATCTCAATAAACCAAAAAGTAATCTAATAATAATTAAAATAACATATATATTAAAGGGTCAGTATGCAAGATTTCTAAAATATTTTACAAATTAAATCATAAACCATCTGACATATTTCTCTACATTTTTCTGTTTTACACTGTTGAGTGCTCAGACTGTATCACATGTGGCATAGGTATTTTGTCCCATCCGAACATCCCCTGACACAACAAATACCCATATCTGATTTAGAAAATAATAAAACATGTAGAAAAAACTTACCTCAAGACCAAGTTCCAGAAAGAATTCACACATATCCACAATCCAACAGAGAATTTTTTATTTCTCGACTATAAAAATACCAATTTCTGAAATAGAAAAACATCATTACACTCCCCCTTCCCCAATTGAAATTGAAACTAACCAAACTTCTAAACCTATGAGTTCATAATCCAAAAAACTAAAACCAACACAACTAAACAAAAGTCATGGACAAGTCAGCACACATCTGAACAAACTAAAGCAGAAAGCCAAACAAATATGACAGAAAGCCAAGCCAAAACAAAAAAAAGCAGACACCGAAACAAAAAAACTGAGAACCATTACTCTTTCCACCATTATCTGAAAAACAAAAAAAAATATATAATAAAATTGAAAAAAAAATTGAGAAAATACCATGGCTTTATCAGCTGGAAGCAAGAAGCTGTGGCTCAGTGATTCTTGCTTGCTTCAATTTTGGAAATGGTTGAGGAAATATCTTTGAGTTCTCAACCCAGTAACCCCTGTCAATGAGGTGCCGGCATGAAAAAGTCCTTTGGATGGGACAATAAACTAAGGTCCTGCGTGCTGAAGGCTGTTCAAATTCTTGATGGGTGGAAACTGAAATCCTAATATCCTGCAGAATTTACCTCATTGAACACTGCAAGTATGACACCATTTCATTTCTATCGACTGGTAAATTGAAAATATTTTGATGACCATACCTGTGGTTTCTTTATCTGCATGCTTCTTCTCATCTGATAACCTTCCCTTCATTCATACCACCATAACCTGAAAAGAAAACTTTGACCTCAACTAACAACTTTCACCCCTGAAATCCAACACCAACTTTGACCCTTGAACTCAAATACCAACTTTGACCCTTGACCTCATCCACCAACTTTAACCTTTGACCTCATCCACCAACTTTAACCTTTGACCTCATCCACCAACTTTGACCTTTGACCTCAACCACCATCTTTGACATTAGACCTCATACACTCA
>NW_008709677.1:29030-30723 GCF_000327385.1 Lottia gigantea | reverse complement strand
AAACGTTTCTCAAAAAATCTTTCAATAGAAATTTGTCATAAGTGTGGAATTTAACACTGAGAAATACCATACTTAAACAAATATTGATTGTGAGATTTTTTTTGAGAAACATGGCCCAGAACTCGGTGACAGAAAGGCGACAGAAAGGTTAGTCAGCCTACTGATAGAAAGAAAGAAACATTTTTTCAAGGATAACAGCTTAGGTTTACAAGATCCTGTCTAACAGTTGTTCCTTGACCAAATTTCTTGGCAATGATTTTACTCAGATTATTCATACCCATTTACAGCTGAGTTGAATAGAATACTGAGGAAAGATGACATTCAAGTGTAAGGAGAAAGTCAATTCTAAAGGCACCAGTAAAAACCAGTCGCTGGAAGAAGAACTAATAATGCAGAAACACCAAATCAATGCAGAAACACCCAATCAATGCAGAAATACCAAGTAAATGCAGAAAACCCAAATCAATGCAGAAACACCATCTTCTTGTGAGCTCTTCAGCTGAAATAAGAAAGGAATTATGTAAATAAGCCATAGCTCAAATATTCATCTAGTCAACGCAACGCAACTTGTTTTTTTTAAAGAAATACTACCTCACAGAATAAATGCATTGGTAATTATTACTCTACGTAATTATTGAACAACATTCATAAATTTTCCTACGGTATCTTGCTAATTTCACTTTTTTAGATTCCAACTTTGAAGCGTCAACATCTGAACGAAAACCAGAATTTCTTGACACACTTTCGCAATTTTGAAAGAGATTAGAACCCACTTTCATGCTATTTGGGGCAACTCAGAAAGAAGCACGGAGTTAGAAAAACCAGGTTGCATCTATTTTCAAGACCTAAACTTTCACCCGACTGATGAATACATACGCTTATAGGCTAGATTTGAGAATCTAAATTTAATGTTCATTCTAAAAGGTAATATTCCTTGGAAACTATGTCATTACTGATATGCAAATGCGAGCAGAGCCTTGAATGAGTTAAATGCAAGTTTTTCATTTTGGAAAATGCCAACCAATCGTATAACCGTAATTCAGTTGTAGAAGAAGCAAGTCAGATTTTCACAAAACGCAAGGCAAATATTATGGAATTAGCACATTTCGTAGATAAACTAATTTAACACAATTTAAATGTGCCATCATCAGATGAAATAATGATGGAATAAAACATAACAAAATGTATAAATAATAACCATTTAAGTCTTCCCTATTGTTTTAACTCATTTATTTCCTAAATTGTAACTCACTTTGGATAATAGGTTTATGTTCTCTTATTTAGACTTCTCATTATTACTTTTATTACCCTTTACACTGTTAATTTCTCTATTATTGTTGGTTGTAACAATGTTTTGATAGGTTTTTTATTCCCGAATTATTTTATCTGATGACAACACATGTAACATGTGTTATGTGTTTAATTAGTTTTTTTTAAAGAAATATGTTTAGTCCATAGTATTGCCTTGTTTTTGTTATATGTATGCCTCATTTCTAAATGTCGTTCAAGTCTTATTTTCATTTTAAAAATTAAGATGACAATGTTCACTAAATCCCTTGTAACATACCCATGGCTTTTCATCTGTAGACTTGGTTCTTCTTATTGAGTACTCTTTGAAGGTCCCTCATTTCATCTGTTGATGTTTTCTTCAGCATTCTTCACTTGTTCTTCATACTTCTTTCTGTTCTTCATC
>NW_008709677.1:24130-25132 GCF_000327385.1 Lottia gigantea | reverse complement strand
CCGTGGCAATATAGATAAAAAGTTAATGCAGTCGAGATAAAACACGTTGGCTAATGCAATGTAGAATATACTAAGACGAAGATGTAGTGACTAGTGCAATGTAAAACACGCTAAGACAATTATGCTTTGTTCAATGTACAATGTCAAAAGTGAAAGGACATTGCACGTATCATTTTAGGTATCGTGTCTGTGGTTTTATGTAATTTAACATTTGCATTATGAATTAGACGTATTATGACATAAGTAAAAGAGGTATTTTGTCTTTGAACATTGCACAGATGTATTGTGGCATATGTATTAGACATAAGTATATAGCATCTAATTCTGAATACGATTGACCTCCATAATATGGCAAAGATAGCTTGCCAAACATGGAAACATACACCCTCTTTTTTCAAATCTAAAAATTTTTTGCTCGAATTTGTGAATGTATCCTATAACATATCTGAAATTTTAACTGAATATAACAAGTCATTATAACGCCAATTACCGAAACTGCCTAATTAACAATTAGTACTCTCTGTTTTTAACTAACCCATTCAGATTTATCAAGTAGATACATTAAGAAGAAAAATTTAGCATACTTTAGAAATATTTTCTGGTATAATTTACAATGTTTTTGATAATGAAAATGTTGTACAAAAAAAGTGGAATTCCACTTTAAGATGTTCAAAATGACTTCATAGTTATCATAAAATCTAGGGCAATAACTCTTAATTAGCACATTAACTCAGAAAATGTGCATTGCAAAAGTAATCATTTCCTTACTTAAGAACTTCAATTCAAATGATCACCCCAAGCTGCAATCAAGTCAAAATTGTAGCTTCTAATTTGCTAATAAACAAATTTTGACGTGTTTTTACCAAGTCAAGGGCAGTAACTAAAAAATGGTTCATCAAAAAATCAAATTTGTAATTATCCAATATCTAATAATAATCAGATCAATTTTCATCCAAATTGTTTGAGGTCTTTCATTTTTATTGTAGAAACGTGAACAATTTG
>NW_008709677.1:22265-24080 GCF_000327385.1 Lottia gigantea | reverse complement strand
AAAATGCCAACCAATCGTATAACCGTAATTCAGTTGTAGAAGAAGCAAGTCAGATTTTCACAAAACGCAAGGCAAATATTATGGAATTAGCACATTTCGTAGATAAACTAATTTAACACAATTTAAATGTGCCATCATCAGATGAAATAATGATGGAATAAAACATAACAAAATGTATAAATAATAACCATTTAAGTCTTCCCTATTGTTTTAACTCATTTATTTCCTAAATTGTAACTCACTTTGGATAATAGGCTTATGTTCTCTTATTTAGACTTCTCATTATTACTTTTATTACCCTTGACACTGTTAATTTCTCTATTATTGTTGGTTGTAACAATGTTTTGATAGGTTTTTTATTCCCGAATTATTTTATCTGATGACAACACATGTAACATGTGTTATATGTTTAATTAGTTTTTTTTAAAGAAATATGTTTAGTCCATAGTATTGCCTTGTTTTTGTTATATGTATGCCTCATTTCTAAATGTCGTTCAAGTCTTATTTTCATTTTAAAAATTAAGATGACAATGTTCACTAAATCCCTTGTAACATACCCATGGCTTTTCATCTGTAGACTTGGTTCTTCTTATTGAGTACTCTTTGAAGGTCCCTCATTTCATCTGTTGATGTTTTCTTCAGCATTCTTCACTTGTTCTTCATACTTCTTTCTGTTCTTCATCTGTTCTGTAGGCGCCGCTTCATCTGTTCTTCATCTGTTCCTCTTCATCTGTGAATAGGAGGTCTGAAGAGTCATACAGGCCATGACCTCAGAACACTCCTATTGTGGCAGTGCTTTTGCGGGAAAGTAAATTACTAGATGATTTACCCTTTCTAACCTAAAATCAGACACTTTTCTTTAAAGTGAAGCACAAAAAAATATTGTCTATCTCCTTATATAAAAAATTTCATTGAATGGAGATATTCATTCAATTTTGTTGAATGGTCAACCAGCTTATTTGGTTTGGTTGAATTCTCAAGACCTTGGCCACTCTAACCCTTCTTAATTTTTCTTTTATAAACCTTAAAGAAGATTTGAGCATATGTTTTTTTTTAAGCCAGACAAACGATCGAGGAGTCTAAATGATCAGGGATAAGGATAGCATTTTGCATTAAAGTACACTTGCCTTGCGAACTTCTGTGCCACACCATAAGCACTTTAATTCCATGTAGTGAAGTTCTATCTGTTTACACCTAAAATTATAAATATTTCAAACATATGAATACCGGTACCAAGTTTCTAAAACTTTGGTCAATTGTTTTATTCGGATTAAGGACAATTCAAAAACAGTTCATACAACAGCAGATTTCCCAACTATAAAAGGGATTGTCAAGAGTATTTTATTTTTTTATGTGTATTGGGGAACAACAAAAATTAAAAATTGGAATTGTGAAAATTGATGCTATCAGTGTACCTGATTGTTGTGTCGTGGGTTTTTCAGGGTTTAACATCAAAGATTAGAAGTGACTACTGTTTATTATTTGAAATAGACTAGCTCTTATATCAATCATGCGGTCATACATACTTGACCTTTCTTACCATTTCTGACCTCTTTATTGAAGAGTTCCTTATATAGAGTTATGTCCCTTGGACCACCTAGATCAATATTCTACACCGATACCTATGAAAAATCTTTACAATCCCTTCAAACATTCCAAGTTTTAAATAATTCAATTCAAAATTTGTTACCTTTGGTCACATATAAAAGCCACTTTTTAGCTTGGAAACTAAATTAGTGCAAGTAGATACACATTATAAAATGCTGGAAATCCTTTTCATATTCCTTTCTTACTTTGAAAAATACAGTATAAACA
>NW_008709677.1:18812-22215 GCF_000327385.1 Lottia gigantea | reverse complement strand
TAAAAGTAGGTTTGGAAAGTTATGTGCAAACAGTAATAAATACTTTAGACCAAAGACTAGAGGAATATATCCATTGCCTTATCTGGAAGTTTTAAGCAAAAAAATCTTTCCGTTAATTCTATAATATTAAAACTATCTAAAAGTAACCTGGTAATGAAATCTTGACAAGTACCTCTTTAATAATGTATATCAAATGTGAATAACATCATTTGGCCAATAGCTCTGCTCATGGACAATCAATTTTCAAAGGTCACTCTTGAATTGATTAGTTTTAAGCTCTTGCGTCTGAGACTATATGACTTTTTGAATTAAAGCTTTTTACTGTGGTATGTCATGCCTCTTGTAACACCCCTTTGCCAATAGAATTATCAAATATGCACCCATTTCAGAGAGAAAGATCCCAAGGTAGTTTTTGCTGTGCATTTTCATTCCACAGCAGGGGGTTTGTTCTTGAAATGGATTTTAAGAGATCAATCAAATGACTGGAACACCAAAATCATTGTAAGTTAAGTTTTCAAGAATAATGCTCCTTCAAGGGATACAGAAAATAAATTTTTCAGTGTGGGTTTCACAAAATTTCACAGAACAGGAATTGTGATTGAAATTTAAATATGTAAGTAGGTACTGACCGTGCTACGTTGATCATCTAACTGTAAGTGGTGTATGTCAAACCCAATAGTAAAGACCGCTATCGAGTTCCCGCCGACGGCTGAAAAAAACAAAAGACAAACAGTCAAAATACCATATAATTTTGTATCTGAGGACATATTCTATTCATTTATGGTTTAATGGTCATGGTTATTGAGCCATGATATACAGAATCCACTGAATTTTTGCAAATTGATATATATTTCTGAAAAATCACACAGCTAATCATATAATCATGGTACTATAATTTCAACATCAAGATCTACCATAAACTTACAAAAAATGGGTGGAGGAATCGCCCAATCTGTTCCTCTTCATCTGTTCCTCTTCATCTGTTCTTCATCTGTTCCTCTTCATCTGTGAATAGGAGGTCTGAAGAGTCATACAGGCCATGACCTCAGAACACTCCTATTGTGGCAGTGCTTTTGCGGGAAAGTAAATTACTAGATGATTTACCCTTTCTAACCTAAAATCAGACACAAAATATATTTAATTTTTTCTTTAAAGTGAAGCACAAAAAAATATTGTCTATCTCCTTATATAAAAAATTTCATTGAATGGAGATATTCATTCAATTTAGTTGAATGGTCAAACAGCTTATTTGGTTTGGTTGAATTCTCAAGACCTTGGCCACTCTAACCCTTCTTAATTTTTCTTTTATAAACCTTAAAGAAGATTTGAGCATATGTTTTTTTTTAAGCCAGACAAACGATCGAGGAGTCTAAATGATCAGGGATAAGGATAGCATTTTGCATTAAAGTACACTTGCCTTGCGAACTTCTGTGCCACACCATAAACACTTTAATTCCATGTAGTGAAGTTCTATCTGTTTACACCTAAAATTATAAATATTTCAAACATATGAATACCGGTACCAAGTTTCTAAAACTTTGGTCAATTGTTTTATTCGGATTAAGGACAATTCAAAAACAGTTCATACAACAGCAGATTTACCAACTATAAAAGGGATTGTCAAGAGTATTTTATTTTTTTATGTGTATTGGGGAACAACAAAAATTAAAAATTGGAATTGTGAAAATTGATGCTATCAGTGTACCTGATTGTTGTGTCGTGGGTTTTTCAGGGTTTAACATCAAAGATTAGAAGTGACTACTGTTTATTATTTGAAATAGACTAGCTCTTATATCAATCATGCGGTCATACATACTTGACCTTTCTTACCATTTCTGACCTCTTTATTGAAGAGTTCCTTATATAGAGTTATGTCCCTTGGACCACCTAGATCAATATTCTACACCGATACCTATGAAAAATCTTTACAATCCCTTCAAACATTCCAAGTTTTAAATAATTCAATTCAAAATTTGTTACCTTTGGTCACATATAAAAGCCACTTTTTAGCTTGGAAACTAAATTAGTGCAAGTAGATACACATTATAAAATGCTGGAAATCCTTTTCATATTCCTTTCTTACTTTGAAAAATACAGTATAAACAAATTGACTTGTATTGTTATATCATACCATATGAAATATTTCAAATATCCTTACCTAGCTTCGTTCCAAGAGTCGCCTTTGGGACATTTGTGCTCCACCATAACCTAATTGACCTCCCAGTTTAAATGTCCTGTTGTAGCTAAAGACCAGCTACTTTGTTCTTGGAACCCTGGAAGAGAAACAACATTTTATTTATGGTAATTATTTTTGGGGACACATTAGCCATTTTCAGGGGTCGATTTGAGTCTTGAATATATATATGAATAGTCTTCGGAAGTGCTAGATATGTATGCTAATTCCTTCAAAAATACCTCAAACTGGGCATTTCTTTTTCTATATATTTCTTTTCGATAAATGGCAGTCATCTTTCTAACACAGATCATTCTGGACATACATGGATTTCAATAGTTTTTAGCCGATTTCGAACTGTCAAAGGATTTTTAACATGCACAGTCTGTAGCACACAGGTTTATTGTCACATCCAAACGACTAGAAGCTTTCTCCATGTCCGCCCCTGCCACCTGCATCATTAACAAGGGGAAATCAGGTTTTACAGTATAAAGCCCAAATAACAGATACTGTAACTAATCAAAGATAGCTTTCCAGACAAAGTAATATATGCCCACTGGCAGCTTTATTTTCAAATTAAAATATTTGGAAGAATAGTAACAATCACCAGTGTCAAATATTCAACCATTCAACTTTTTTGTCTTTCAAATATTAATAATTTGGTATAAATCTGATCTCTTAAGTACTTACAAGCTACATTTGAAAACTTCGAACACAAGGGCAATAACTCATATTTTTTATCTTTAATAGTGTCCATCCATAAAAGATAATAAACATACCAAGTTTTGTCAAAATCCATCAAGAATCATGCCTTCTGAAGTTTTCACAGACTGATAGACATTTGTGACGCCAAAGTGGAATTGATAAAACTTTGTATACTGACCGTGCTATGTTGATCATCTAACTGTTTGGTGTATGTATGTCAAACCCAATAGTAAAGACAGCTATTGAGTTCCCGCAGACCTGACGGCTGAAAATAAACATTTTAAATCAATTAAAGCAGATGTCAATAATTAGCCTGTATATATCAAGTTTTTATGAGTCCGACATCATTGAACCTTTAATACAGAAGCCAGTTGCTATAAGTCTAGATTTATATAGTGCTTAAGAGTTTGATTTCATTGAATCTTTGATGCAGTAGCCAGTGGCAATCAATCTGGATTTATCAAGTGATTAAGAGTCTGACATCATTGAACCTTTGATACGGTAGCCTGTTGACAGAAGTCGTAG
>NW_008709677.1:9841-17989 GCF_000327385.1 Lottia gigantea | reverse complement strand
AAAAGTAATCATTTCCTTACTTAAGAACTTCAATTCAAATGATCACCCCAAGCTGCAATCAAGTCAAACTTGTAGCTTCTAATTTGCTAATAAACAAATTTNGACGTGTTTTTACCAAGTCAAGGGCAGTAACTAAAAAATGGTTCATCAAAATAATAATAATCAGATCAATTTTCATCCAAATTGTTTGAGGTCTTTCATTTTTATTGTAGAAACTGAACAATTTTGACAAGTTTTAACTAAATCAAGGGTAATAACCCAAAACTGTTATATTATCACACCATATTTCAATAATATCAATCTAAAATTGAAGCTTCTATTGTGCCCCCGAAACAAATAAACTGATAGCTCAAAATCGTCAAATTGTAATGACCAAGACCTAATCATGATAAATGATCACATCAAATTTCATTAAAGTCGGATCAAAACTGTAGTCTCCTTTGTGCTCACTAAAAAAATGGACACGTCAAGGGCAATAACTCAACAAGTGGTTGCCTAGCAAGATACGCCCACTTTCCTGATAGATTTTCAGTATACCAAGGCAGTCACCTATCTGTGTCAAATCATACGAAAAATCTAATTTGTGCAAGATATTGTTGATTTAAACAAACACACATTATTTTATAATGTAAATAAATATCTCTAACAAATTCTAAGTCATGGGCAATAACTCAAATTCCATTGATCGAAAAATTGTCAAATTTAATCTTGACTAAGATCTCATCATTATAAATGATCATACCAAATTTAATTTAAATCGGATGAAAACCATAGTCTCTATTGTGTTCACAAACAAATTTTGACGCGTTTTTCATAATCAAGGGCAATAACTAAAAAAATATTCATCAAAAGATAGCCAAATTCAAATTCATCCAAGATCTCATCATTATAAATATTCACACCAAATTTCATTGAAATTGGATGAAAACTGTAGTCTCTATGGTGTTCACAAACAAATTTTGATGCGTTTTTCATAAGTCAAAGGCAATAACTCAAAAACCATTCATCGTAAGATAGCCAAATTCGAACTTGTCCAAGATCTAATCATTATAAATATTCACACCAAATTGCATTGAAATTGGATAAAAACTGTAGTCTCTATTGTGTTCACAACTAAATTTTGATGCGTTTTGGCTAAGTCAAGGGCAATAACTCAAAAACCGTTCATCGAAAAATCGTGAATATCGAACTTGTCCAAGATCTCATCAATATAAATGATCACATCAAATTTCATTCGAATCAGGCGAAAACTGTAGTCTCTATCGCATTCACAAGCAAATTTTGACACATTCTGGCTAAGTCAAGGGCAATTACTCAAAAACCATTCATCGAAAAATCGTGAATATCTAACTTGTCCAAGATCTCATCAATATAAATGATCACACCAAATTTCATTCAAATCAGATGAAAACTGTAGTCTCTATCTCGTTCACAAGCCAATTGTGGACAGACGGATGGGCTGACAGACCGACGGACGGACATGGGTGACGACAATATACGTCCAAATTATTATGTGGGCGTATAAAAACCTTCAAACGTGAAAAAAAATCAAAATTCCAAAATCCAAGATCTCAACCATATAAATATATAATATCACACCAAGTTTCATTTAAATCAGATAAAAACTAAAGTCTTTATCCTGCTCACAAGAAATGTTGACAAACCAATGGAAGAAATAATAAAACTTTACATCAAATAAGAATAATAACTCGTATTAAATATTTTCTGATTTTTACTGTTTTTTAATATAGTTCATCCTAGGGTAAAGGATAAACTATTTCACCAAGTTTCGTCTGAATCCTTCTTGAGTGTTTACAAGCAATAAAATTGAAAGTGTTTTTCAAAAACAAGAGCATAAACCCATATAATATTTTTTTCGATTTTGTGTCATCCTTTGGCTGATAAACAATTTCATTAAGTTACAATTTTTAAAATCTGTTGAGAACAGTGCCTTATAAAGTGTTTACAAGCTAAATATTGAACCCTTTTCAATTCTTTGATTCTATATTTTTCAAGACCTTTGACTTCCGATCTAGGGTTCATCATTTGGAGATTCCATTAAAATAAACAATTTAATCAAATTTCGTCAAAATCTGTGAAGAATTGTGCCTTGTCAAATGTTTATGAACAATTGTAGACGGGCCAACATGGTTGACACCAATATATACGCTCCACATTTCATGTAGGCGCATAAAAATCCAGTTTCACTCTCTCAACAATACTTAATATGTAAAAAAAAAGAACAGAATTGAAATATCTGCCCTAGTTTGGGAAATCATGGATGTTTTTCTCAGTATGAGCAAAATAGTTTTTAGTTTCTTAGTACGTTTTTTTATGAATTAAACCAACAGTTCCAGCCACATGCATGTTTGTTTTCTGTGTAATCAGCTTAAAGTGAAGAGATCAGGGCCATTACAGCAGTAGTAAACGTAAATGTTGTATCCGAATCCAGATCGACCTTTACTGAGATCCATAAACCACTTTGGCACTAGTTGGACAGTTACTTGAATCTCTGTCATGTCCGGTTTATATCTTCAACTTCCAGGTATATCCAAATGCAGGACCCTTCGCTTGGTTCAATTTAAAAACTTTATACCAAATCTTGCAGACTTAGATAAATTGTATTGTTTGAATCCAAGTCTAACATAAAACTTCATGGGTGATTCATCAATTGCAGTATTCTGTGATGGTGTGTAAGCTGATTTTAATTTCTTATTCAGAATATCAACAACAGGTCAAATTTTAAACAGTCTATCAATGCCTTCATCTTTTTCATTATAGTTGAACTGGTTTGCGTGGTATATAAGTATATCCGTCATGACTCATGAGGTATAATATAGACTAGGGAATAAGGTGTTTTAATCTCCAATCCATCTCAATTTTTGGCTTACATACTATAGGCTACCAAAGTGCCAAACACTTCACACATAAACTCATTGAAAATGTCCAGAGCAGAGCTGTCTTCATTCAGGTTATCATTCAGGCTTATTGTCGACTTTCTCCCATTTCCATTCAATCGAATTATTAGGCATGGCACTTTAAATTTCTTCATTAAAGTCGCAAACAACGAAAAAATTTGCACTACCAACTTTATTTTTTTCTAATTCTTGATCACTTTTGATTGGATGCCTCGTCGCGATGAGTCATTGGAGTCACACTCTTCTTCTTACAACAATCCAGAGTCTACAAACATATTCCTTATCTCATTTTCATCCAAATTCAATTTTCGTTTGTTACTGGACGCCATGTTGGAAAGGGAGACAACCCTCTTACATCCGCAAATTCTTTTAGGCTTTAAACAAAACATATTAATGTTTATGTTTTGAGGTATGGTATGACTCAGAACTCTTGTGAAACACAAGGTCCTTTTGTGAGATATCTCATCCGTGACATTGTAATGCGCAAAATATTTTGTCATCCACGTTCAAGTGGTTAAAAACAAATATTTTAAGTAGCCTAGTCTAGGTTAGGTCTATAGCAGAGGACCATTTCAAAATAGCATCAAATCGACATTAATCTCTTAAACATGGTGACTGAAAAGCTAAAATTGTAAGTAATATCCACATTGACAATCTCTATATGTCAGAAAAACAAAACTGAATAGGGCCTATGCCTTAGTTAAGGAATTAGACTTTGTCAAGTGCATTATTCCTGAAAGTGCGTAAAATATCTGAAAAAATTACTAACACCCACAGTTACATAGCACCCAAATTTTGCTCACTTCCTACAATTCAATGTATGCTGCACAGAAAGCTGAAATTTGCAGGGCATAACATCCAGATTGACTCTACTCATTCTCACATTCATATTCATGAGGAGGAAAATAACCTTTAGTGTTTTAGCCTACGTCATATCATATGAAACGAACCCAGTTCTACACTCGATAAATTAACTACGGTACGTTTTTACATGACTAGATCTGTCAACACCTATTCCCTTTTTTGAGCATGAACATGGATAGTTGATAAACATTCTGATACAGAATTGAGTAAAATAAAAGCGATAATTTACCCGAAGAGAGAAAAATAAAACAGCTAATTCCAAAAAAGGTATATTTATTTCAATCAGAAAAGACTGAATGAGCCTCCTAAGCAGAAGAGTAATTATCTCCCTTAACTAGTGTGCTGTAAAACAACAATGCTTCAGATCACAGTTAATTTAACTTTTAACCTGTAGGCCTGTACGGTTATATTTGGCTGACGCCGTCAGTGACCGTTGACCTTTGAAACCGATGGCGTCGATGGGCGTAATGGTCCGAACTCTACCTATTCCCCGAATTGACCAAAAAATGTCTTGTCGAGACAAGAATTCCCCTGTGCACAGATTTACGAATGACAACAAATGAATATTGCCCCTTCCCCTTTCATGATTTTTCAACTGAGTCTACTTTTGCTACTTATTTAGTTTTGGCTCTGGAGAACACTTTTTCTTCAACAACATTAGTTTTAAATGGAAAGATGTCATTACTCGCTACTTATAATTAGGCTATAACTAGTTCATGATAACTGTCAACTTTCCTGTTCGTTTGAATTTCACTTTAAAAATGCATGATATATTTAGGTATAAACGTTGCCCAAATTTCATTTAATTATTCTATACCTTTTCGTGTAAAACTGCATGAAGCAAGTCATAAACAAAGTCAAGGTTTTAGCAGCTTAACCAACTAAACTAGTGTCCAAAAGAAACGATACCAACTTATTTTCAAAATTGTTTTTTACTAAGTGAATTGTCTAATATGAAAACATGCCAATTCGTATTGCACATCCCAAACACAGCATAGTCGATAAAAATACCGGGAACACGTGATCACTTCCGGGAAAAAACGTAAATTTCGTGAAAGTGACATTTCCCTGTCTAGCATGTTCTGCACGTGCATAAAAACTGTATAAAACGGCTGATCAGACACGTTGATATCACAGCAACAAAAAGAACACAAGATATGCCACTTTTGACAGCCATCGAGAGAGAGAGAGCCGTTGGAATGGTCCAACAAGGAGCGACACACGTCGACGTCGCCAGAAGGTTGGGCTGCGCACGCATCACTATCACCAGGTTGATGCAGCGGTTACGTCAGACAGGTCAGACGTCAAACAGGCCCAGGAGTGGAAGACCACGAGTAACCACGCCCCATGAAGATCGGTACATCCGGGTATTACACCTGAGGAACCGCACCGTAACAGCGACGTCCACGGCGGCTACAGCACTGGGGCACAGGATCAGTCGACAGACCGTCTACAGGAGACTACGGCAGTATGGTATCCGGCCACGTCATCCCTACCGCGGACCGCTCCTGACGCCTCGACACCGGAACAACAGACTGATCTGGACCAGGCGAGTTCGACGTTGGCAACGGCGGGACTGGGCACGTGTTATGTTCTCTGATGAGAGCAGATTCCTCATCTTCAAAAATGATGGACGGCAGCTTGTATACCGACGATTTGGTGAACGTTTGGCGCCTAACTTTATCCAACAGGTCCGGTCGTTTGGAGGTGGAGGTTTAATGGTTTGGGGTGGCATATGTGGTGACGTCAAAACGAGGCTTGTCGTAATTCGTGGAAACCTGAATGCACAGCGTTATATTGATGACATCCTACGGCCTGTTGTGGTGCCCTTTATTCAGCAACAGCCACGTGGACTCCTTTTCCAACATGACAATGCAAGGCCCCACACAGCAAGATTGACACAGAACTTCCTTGCCAACGCCAACGTACAGGTTTTGCCATAGCCCGCATGTTCACCGGACATGAATCCCATCGAGCACTTATGGGACCACCTCGATCGGCAAATCCGACTTTGCCGTGTGCCTCCAGTCAACGTCCAGGACTTGGAACGATGTCTCCTCGAGGAATGGCAACGAATCACTCCCAACGTCATCAGATGTTTGACGGCATCAGTCCGTAGGCGTGTTCTGGCATGTATTGATGCTCACGGTGGACATACCCGCTACTGACTAGACTTTGTGACGTGTGGTGTGACATTTCCCGTTGTTTCTGTGATCAGTGCTCTAACGAAATGTTCTTTTTTCGACCCCACCCATCTTTAAAGGCTTGTCATATTGGTTGTACAGATTTTATTGAAATGAAATTTTTGTACAGATGTTGTGAAAGGATTTCTCAAAAGCATAACACCAATCCTAAACTTCTGCATTGTTTAGTTTTTCTTTTTATGTCGTTGCAAACAGGTGGTATCGTTTCTTTTGGACACTAGTTTAGTAGCTACAGGGGCTGGGCTAGCCTCACAGAGTACAAAACATAGGTACAAATAGGGCTTAGACTGACTTAATCAGGGCAATTACTGTCGAGGCTGAAGGACGGAGGGGATGTCCAGCTCCCGCACCCCCTCCCCAACTGCGCTGCTAGATTTTGGGTCTTATATGTTCAATTACTTCGATCGAACCTCAAACCTGTCCAAGGAATTAAGAACTTCAAACCTGTCCAAGGAATCAAGAACCTTCATCCTCTACCTTTCCCTTTATTGTCACTACAATTATTATAGAACCAAAAGCAATATTAACAAATCATCAAATGAAATTAAGTCTTACTTTTCTGTAACGGACAAGATTTATAATTAATATGAAACTCATTATCGATTTCTTACTGTTGAGGGATATTTAACGCGATAGCCTGTAGCACAGAGGGACTCTGTTTATTGTTCCATCCAACAAACCCTGGATTTCAGATTAGCTAGAAAGCGTCTAATTCACTGAGCCACCGCAGATAACAGTTAACACAACAAAAGGTAGAAACTGATAGCGACAGAAATCAGATTTAAAACTAAGAGGCTGCATTTAAAAGGCAAGCATAATGCATAAAAATTTAAAAAGTGTGAGTTTGGATAAGTCATAGAGAAATTACAAGAAATAAAAATCTGCACAGGCAAAACAACTTCGTTTACTAAATATATTTCATGACAAAATCGGGAGCAGTGGAGTCAGACGAAAAGGACCATCAGATGTTATGAAAGTAGTAAACACGACCTGTCTTTCAAGTGGCAATCGAAACTTCTATACAAGTCATCAAAACAATCAATCAAACCTTCCAGATTTTGTGAAAATCAGATACCATCAGCAGTCTCGATATGGATCCATGTGAAAATACACAAATTCAAAACTATTATTTTTACAAGAGTAAGCACTCGGGTTCAACAAGATCTTGTCAACATGCTGGTCCTTGGTCATCTAATGAATGAAGTACAGTCCTCAAAATGTTTAAAACTTGAGATCTTCCTACAAAAATGGTTTAAGGAATTGCGGATACTTTTTCATCTGTACGAATTGTATGTCAATGATAATTTGTTGCTGATAGAGCTACAGTTTGTCCTCGGAATGTTGAATAAGCCTAAAATCAACTTATTCAAAGTTGGTGGAGAAGCTGAGACAAGTCCATTCCAATACAAATTAGAACCCATTTATTATCATTTGTTATATGGATAGCAAATGACGCCAGGATTCCAAAACTCAAACTAAATGAGCAGCAGTCTGTCTAAAAAATTTCAAGATCAACTTACCAAAAATGGGCGGAGTAATCGCCCTACTTCTTCATCTGTTCCTCTTCATCTGTTCTTCATCTGTTCTTCATCTGTCCTTCATCTGTTGGCGCGCGCCGCTTCATCTGTTCTTCATCTGTGAATAGGAGGATCTGTAGAGTCATACAGGCCATGACCCTAGAACACTCCTATTGTGGCAGTGCTATAGTGGGTAGGTAAATTACCAGACGATTTACCCTTTCTAAACTGAAATTGAATCAAACCAAAATAGTAACGAACCAAATCGTACAAACAACGAGCGATCCCCAACACAGCAGCAAATTTCATCAGCAATGTTTCAACAAAACGGGACCCTGTTTAAGTCTTGGACTTGACTGATTTGAATATCAAGGACAATTATTGTTTCAAGCCTAACCGTTTGAGAACTTAAAAAATCGGTAGCTATTTCAGCTTTAAAAATCAGCATCTGTTTGAGCATTAAATTATAAGCAGCAACTGTACAACGAGTCCGAATTGATTGGCAGACAGACAGACAGACAATGGTGAGGAATTTCATATTCCCTTTCACACTGAATTATCACCCTGATCACACTTTGCAACTTGGTATGGAACTTAAGTTCACATAGCTTAAAGATGGATTCCTTATTTTTTAGTGTCAAATTA
>NW_008709677.1:5290-9293 GCF_000327385.1 Lottia gigantea | reverse complement strand
TTTTTCGACGTCCAAATGTCGAGAGATCTTTCAGACGCAAGGCCTGTAGCACACTGAGCCACCAAGGCTCCCTAGTAATATTTGAACCACTAGACTTTATGCATAATATGTCAGAACATGCAGAATTGGTAAAATATAATAATGTGAAACTTACACGAGGAGCTTCCATGCCACACCATAAGCACTTTATTCTCATATAATGAAGCTCTATTTGTATACACCTGAAATAGATATTTTTACGTTATTTATTTCATCACAAAATATTAACTGTATATAATATATACAGTTTTCAACCCTGAAATAGGTTGGACGAATTATGGGTGCACGTTATTCTCATCGAAAAAGTTTTGGGAATTTCTCACTAGTGGTTATCCAATCAATATTGACAGTCTGCTTTTACATATTTTGTTGCATTTATTTCTATGGATTCGCTTTTTCAAATCCTCTCAACATTATGACCGTATTGTAGTGTAGATAGTGTGCGGGTTTTTGTTATCAGCTATTAGTCTGAAACTTGTTCATTTCTACCTAGTTTTGACAGAGCCGACTCAGAAAAATTTGGATGTTTCTACATCGCCATTTTTCAAGATAATCAAGAACTGATCCCCATACTTTTTCTATGTTTTAAGAAGAGAAACAACCCTGATTCCCTGCTTTCGAGGGAAAATTACTCCTCATAACAAACCTAATTTTTCTGATTATGCCTATCTTGATCAAATAAAGGTGAATGAGCTTTTCTTATCTTACCCTTGATCCTTCAAGTCAGTTTTTCCATCAATGATATAAATCAATTCTCAACCAATTAAATTCATTGAACAATTGTGCACAAAATGATTATGTATAGATTTGAATAGCTATACCATTTGAGACACGACTTTTGTTGGTCATATTGGCTGGAGAAAGTGGGATTTACTTTTCATTGATTAAAATACTAGACTACTGAATCAAGGGTAATATATAAAGTAAACTCGAACACCTTTTCTAAATCAACTAGGTAGAAGTGAACAAGTTTCTGACGATTATGAAATGAAAATTACTCTTAACTTACCCCCATTTGTTTCAAGAGAGGCTGGGTGGACATGATATGGCAGCTTAGCCAAGTACAACATAGGTGGTCCTAACAAGGTAGTCCACAGGCTGCCAAAACTAAACTACACGCGAGCCCAACCCGAAAACGCGAAAATTTTGCTCCGTGTGAACTACCTCCAAAAACCTAGGTTGCACACCATATCTAACCATGTTGTCCGTAGCTGAAGACGAGCTACAATACTCGAAACACTGAAATGTAAGAAAACGCCATAGTAAAAAAACAGAATAGAAATAAAAATAAACTATGTTTTACGAGGTTATAATTATTTATTTTTACTTTTCTGATCAAACTCAATTAAAATCTATATGTAACACTTTTTAGAATCATAATTTAAACTTTAGTCCAATAAACTAAAATTGTAAGATTTGGCTGTTGTCACTTCCAGGTATCTAGTAACATTCTCAGATCATATAGTTTGTACCGAATTGTCTCATCATGATATCTGCTGTATCAAGGGTGACAATCATCAGACAAACTCAAACACGCTTGATAAATCATTATGCCAATTTCCAAGCAAGCAATTATACACGTACGATTTATTTGCATGTAAACAGCACAATTTTAAACCTTTATAATCTACAACTATGATATACTAACCTAAACAGGAATGGTATCCAACCATGGTGTATTAACTCAATAGTTAAAACCGCTATTGAGCTCCCTGGCCTGAAACGAAATGACAAAACCATCAAGTTAGAATGTTATCGATGTATTCAGTGGACAGAGAGTTGCAAAAACGTGAAATACAATAATATTATATTGAATAATTACGCATAGTCTTTGATAATACCCCCTGTTCGAAGCAATTTATGTCATTGTGATGGCATTTCAACTTCAAAATTACACTGGTTAAAATATCATGAAACGTTTCGACATATAAAGAAACTTGAACAGTGAAACTACTTGGAATCATTTTCCTTTTTTACTAAATGTATAAAAGTAGTTTGAAAATAGGGCCAAGGTCGGGCAGGCCTTAGATCCGATTCCATAGAATTCCGCCTTTTTTCATTCATAATCCTTATTTTGATTCCTAGTTCAGAGCCAAGCTTTGCCTCAAAGTCCCGTATCTCGACACAAATTTGCAATGGATTTTTGCTTAGAGTCTTACATGTAACTTTGATATTTTCTTTCTCATGGCAAATAGGGAGGGTGGGGGCATTTTTAAAAATGTATCTAAATTTTAGAGAATTTCAAAAAGTCGACTTACCGGTTGCTATAAACGAAGCAAATTGACTGAGCGAGTATTAACTAGTTAGGAGTGAATTTCACTTACTATCGCTGTTGTGATTAAAATCTATTGTCTTGATTACTATTCTGTAAACCTTGTATATAGTCCGAAACCTGTTGTTTTTTTATAGCCTCTTTTAAAGACAATAGACGCATTTTAAAAAGACAGAGTTAAAATCAAATTCAAAAACCAGTTATTTAAAAAAAAACAAGGGAACCTTCAAATAGAATTCCAAACTATGATAGCCACTTATCAAAGAATCTATAGAACATCCACATTCACGATATCTTCAAGTTAAAACTATAAAAAAAATGCTCTATGGGTTTAGAGGCAAATATGGCCTATAGACAACTTTTTAAATACAAACTTTTGGCTCAAGTTTTGATCTTGATCTTGATATGGCCAATAACCAACTTAGCCAAATAAGCCAATTTCTCTCATATTTTGGTCTGTTCCTACTAATTGGACCCCAGGGAGTTAAAAAAAACTAAAAAAAAATAATTAAAATCTGTAAGTTTCAAAAGTGGCAATTTCTGGTCTGCACAATGGTAGTCAAAAAGTGCTCAATCGCAAATAAATTTTTTCCTTGAAAAGTTACAAAGCTACAAGTCGGAAACTTTCTGGGAATATCCACATGGACTATCCCTACATGTGGGAAAAAACAACTCAAATATCTGCCTTAGAACAGAAAATAATTTTTTACATTTTCAATGCATATTGGCCATAGAGGCAAATATGGCCTATAGACAACTTTCTCAAATACAAACTTTTAGCTCAATTTTTGATCTTTTCCTACTAATTAAACCCCAAGGACAAGAAATCAAATCAAAATCTGTAAGTTTTCAAACTGGCTATATGCAGTCTGCATATTGGTGCACAAGAAGTGCTCAAAGACAAATAAATTTTTTGCGTGAAAACTTACAAAGCTACAATGCTGAAATTTTGCACCAATCTTCACATGGACTATCCCTACATGTGGGAAAAAACAACTCAAATATCTGCCATAGAACAGAAAATAATTTTTTACATTTTCAATGCATATTGGCCATAGAGGCAAATATGGCCTATAGACAACTTTCTCAAATACAAACTTTTAGCTCAAGTTTTGATCTTTTCCTACTAATTAAACCCGAAGGACTTCAAAAAACACAAGAAATCAAATCCAAATCTGTAAGTTTTCAAACTAGCTATATGCAGTCTGCATATTGGTGCACAAGAAGTGCTCAAAGACAAATAATTTTTTTGCGTGAAAACTTACAAAGCTACAATGCTGAAATTTTGCACCAATCTTCACATGGACTATCTGCACATGTCAGAAAAAACAGAACTCAAATATCTGCCATAGAACAGAAAATAATTTTGTACATTTTCAATGCATATTGGCCATACAGGCAAATATGGCCTATAGACAACTTTCTCAAATACAAACTTTTGGCTCAAGTTTTGATCTTTTCCTACTAATTAGACCCCAAGGAGTTCAAAAAACACAAGAAATCAAATCAAAATCTGTAAGTTTTCAAACTAGCTATATGCAGTCTGCATATTGGTGCACAAGAAGTGCTCAAAGACAAATAAATTTTTTGCGTGAAAACTTACAAAGCTACAATGCTGAAATTTTGCACCAATCTTCACATGGACTATCTGCACATGTCAGAAAAAAACAGAACTCAAATATCTGCCATAGA
>NW_008709677.1:0-1710 GCF_000327385.1 Lottia gigantea | reverse complement strand
ACAAGAGGTCCTTCCCTTTTGCCATTGCTCCAATAGAACAACAAGACCTATACATATCTATGCTACAGAATTCATCCAAAAGTCAACAAAAAATTTAACAAAATCTGCAAGATAAAAACTAGTGCAACATCATAAATACTGTCAGAAGTGTCAGCTGTAAGTAGGTTTTGTTCTATCAAGATTTCTCTATGTATGAGAACAGTTCACCTAAAGATAACATGAATTAAAGATCTGCTATGTCTCGTCTTCATGGTCAGTAAATGAAAATCTTATCCCCCCTTTCAACTGATATCGCAGACTAGTTTTATTGTCCGCCTTGTCACACGCACCAGGGCAGACATGTCTTCAGGGTTGTACAACATAGTATCAGAATCAATGCTATATGAAGATACCAAGCTGAACATATTCAAGTAGACTGATTCTATTTTATTCTGTGCACCATTCTACCACTAGGAGACTAAATAGTCAATTAGCCGGCTTAATTAGTGCAGTTTAAACTTTCTTTACTTAGCAAAACTGTTGGTTTCACATAAATTTAAAGCTGTTTTATGGTAGCATTGTGGTCTGGATTTAGCTCCAAGAATTACTTCTTGAGAAACCATTACCTGCCTGTTGTATATGTGAATAGAGCACCTTTCAAAAATTTAGCATCCATGCCTTTATAAGTACAAAATTCCCCAAATATAATGAATTTTCTTACCTCTTTATTTAAATGGTGTCCAACTGAATCCGCCAAAGTTCCGATAGCATCGTACAATATTAATAGATTCTTATGCTGAAAAAATATCAACAAATTTCATAGAGTATGTGAAGGTTGAGCAGGTTTCCATAGTTTTTATAAAAGTAATGTCAAGCAGTGTGCAATGAGGGAAATGAGATCAGACAGTAGGAAGGTTGGTTTCATTTTAAATCAACAAGTTTAGGATGCTGATAGGTTGTCATCATTTCTCTTTGTCCATTCAACCTTTTTCCAATCAAACTAACAGGTACAATAAAGAAAGTAATCTCTGATAACTTACCTGATATTTGCCGAAAGCGTAGACCAGGGTCTCTAAGATAAAAGATAGATATGGTACTAGTTCGGTACAGGCCTCTTCCTCTAGGGTAGCGAACGCCGAGCACGCAGCCTCCTGGACTCTTTTATTACTGTCCAACACTCTCTTTAATAACTGAAATATAACAAAATAAAAACAGTCAAATTTTCAATTTAATCAAATTACTTTTTATAAAAAATTGGACTGCTTTAAGAGATTTTGATATTCTGTTTTTAAGATAAAATAGTAATCAGGAATTCCTAGAGAACTAAAGTTTTAATCTTAAATGATAGGCCTCAAATCAGCTACTCTTGTTGGTTCCCAAACATTTAACAACCAAGGGAGAGAACTGTAAATAAGACACAGCCGGAGAATATCATTTATCAGCAAATGACTTGATAATCCTAGCATCATATTTACAGTTTTTCCACGAAAATAAATTCTAAAAATTTGTATCTGCATAATCAAAACAGGCCTACAGTGATGATGCAAAGAAGACAACCAAATCTTGGCATTAGGATTTGAAAATGGGAAAGGGCATCTTGGAATTTGCAACTATTGGCGTGTAAATGAAGGAATTCCTTTTAAATGGAAGAGTCAGTCAGCCGGAGGTTGTCATTTATAAATTTAATGGTATCTAGCTTTTTTATCATCATCCTCTTCATTTTAACTCCTT
>NW_008709676.1:7376-8631 GCF_000327385.1 Lottia gigantea | reverse complement strand
ATATACTTTTTTATAATTATATAGTTAAAATGAATATTACCTCTTAGAATCGTCATAAGATTTAAAATCTCAAACTTGGTGAATGGGAGTATATATTCATCAGTTGGACTTACAAGGTACCATGACTAAAGAATAGAATCTCTATATCGATATCACCACCAATAGTATTACCCTTGACCACCAATAGTATTACTCTTGCCCACCAATAGTATTACCCTTGACCACCAATAGTATTACCCTTGCCCACCAATAGTATTACCCTTGTCAACCAATAGTATTACCCTTGCCCATCAATAGTATTACCCTTGCCCACCAATAGTATTACCCTTGCCAACCAATAGTATTACCCTTGACCACCAATAGTATTACCCTTGACCACCAATAGTATTACCCTTGTCCATCAATAGTATTACCCTTGTCCATCTATAGTATTACCCTTGACCACCAATAGTATTACCCTTGTCCATCTATAGTATTACCCTTGTCCATCAATAGTATTACCCTTGTCAACCAATAGTATTACCCTTGCCCATCAATAGTATTACCCTTGCCCACCAATAGTATTACCCTTGCCAACCAATAGTATTACCCTTGACCACCAATAGTATTACCCTTGACCACCAATAGTATTACCCTTGACCACCAATAGTATTACCCTTGCCCATCAATAGTATTACCCTTGTCCACCAATAGTATTACTCCTTGCCAACCAATAGTATTACCCTTGACCACCAATAGTATTACCCTTGTCCATCAATAGTATTACCCTTGCCCACCAATAGTATTACCCACTACCACCAAGCCAATTATGTCATGTAACGTTTCCAATGCTTTAAAGATGGATTCCCTTATTTTCATTTATGAAAATGAAAATGCTCTTATATGAATAGAAAGTAGATGTGTTCTAATGACTTGGAAAAATACCAGTTTGTCTCATATGTCCATTATTAATTCATAATTAGCTAAATTTCAATTTCAAGGAGTGACCGATCAAGATAGGTCAAAAAGTCTTTTTAATACATGGAGATTTATGATTGGTTAAAACTCTTAATTATATGCAATAAAAACATAATGATATGATTAAGAATATATGATAATTCATTAGAAACACCAATTAATCAAATAGTTTGCTTAATTTGACACTAAAAAAATAACGAAACCCATCTTTAACCGAATGTGCTCTAGAATTTGCCTTAAAAATGAATTTTTACCGATTTGATTATATTTTACACCATTCTAATTTTCTGAGGCATCT
>NW_008709676.1:0-1142 GCF_000327385.1 Lottia gigantea | reverse complement strand
TTACTCAAATTCATCAACTCTTTGTCTTCTGCCATCTATTGAGTTGATATTTACAGCAGATTTGGGTAAATATTTCTGAAGAGTTCGTACCAAAAACAGAAACAGATCTGAATTCTATAAGAAATATAAAAGAGTTAAATAAAATCATCTTTAGATATAAGTATTAATGGCCTATTATGATACATTGTCAACCTGATGCAGTCAGCAATGAGGGAAATTCACCTTGTAGAATATCAACATGCTTAATTTACTGTCAATAATCTTATTTGCCTGAGAATCTTAAACATTTGCTGTAACCCAAAAGAAAATTAAAAAAAAAACGCAGTTTAGTTTAAAATATTAAAAACTTCACATACCCGCCAAAATAATTTCTTTATAACAAAATTTTTCTCAGAGGCCACTTTGACTTCGTTTAATAATCTGTAGTTATCATCTATATTATTTCTGGGGTTTAATAATTCTCTCTTCAACTGATTAAATAATATGTCAGTTTGTTCTCTGTAATTAATAAATATTTAACAAGTTATAATTATCATCTATATTATTTCTGGGGTTTAATAATTCTCTCTTCAACTGATTAAATAATATATCAGTTTGTTCTCTGTAATTAATAAATATTTAACAAGTTATAATTATCATCTATATTATTTCTGGGGTTTAATAATTCTCTCTTCAACTGATTAAATAATATATCAGTTTGTTCTCTGTAATTAATAAATATTTAACAAGTTATAATTATCATCTATATTATTTCTGGGGTTTAATAATTCTCTCTTCAACTGATTAAATAATATATCAGTTTGTTCTCTGTAATTAATAAATATTTAACAAGTTATAATTATCATCTATATTATTTCTGGGGTTTAATAATTCTCTCTTCAACTGATTAAATAATATATCAGTTTGTTCTCTGTAATTAATAAATATTTAACAAGTTATAATTATCATCTATATTATTTCTGGGGTTTAATAATTCTCTCTTCAACTGATTAAATAATATATCAGTTTGTTCTCTGTAATTAATAAATATTTAACAAGTTATAATTATCATCTATATTATTTCTGGGGTTTAATAATTCTCTCTTCAACTGATTAAATAATATATCAGTTTGTTCTCTGCCAAAATAAATATTTAACAAGTT
>NW_008709675.1:63400-66616 GCF_000327385.1 Lottia gigantea | reverse complement strand
TCCATACCAAGTTGCAAAGCTGTGATCAGGGTGATAATTCAGTGTGAAAGGGAATATGAAATTCCTCACCATTGTCTATCTGTCTGCCAATCAATTCGGACTGTACAGTTGCTGCTGATAATTTAATGCTCAAACAGATGCTGATTTTTATAGTTGAAATAGTTACTGACTTTTTAAGTTCTCATACGGTTAGGCTTGAAATCAGTCCAGTCCAAGACTTAAACAAGGCCCCGTTTTGTTGAAGCATTGCTGATGAAATTTGCTGCTGTGTTTGGGATCGCTCGTTGATTGTACGTTTTGGTACGTTACTATTTTGGTTTGATTCAATTTCAGATTAGAAAGGGTAAATCGTCTGGTAATTTACCTACCCACTATAGCACTGCCACAATAGGAGTGTTCTGGGGTCATAGCCTGTATGATTCTACAGATCCTCCTATTCACAGATGAAGAACAGATGAAGCGGCGCGCGCCAACAGATGAAGGACAGATGAAGAACAGATGAAGAGGAACAGATGAAGAAGTAGGGCGATTACTCCGCCCATTTTTGGTAAGTTGATCTTGACATTTTTTAGACAGACTGCTGCTCATTTAATTTGAGTTTTGGAATCCTGGCGTCATTTGCTTTCCATCTAACAAATGATACTAAATCGGTTCTAATTTGTATTGGAATGGAGTTGCCCTAGTTTCTCCACCCACTTTATTCAACATTCCGAGGACAAAAAGTAGCTCGATCAGCAACAAATCATATTTGACATACAATTCGTACAAATGAAAAGGTATTCGCAATTCCTTAAACCGTTTTTGTAGGAAGATCTCAAGTTTTAAACATTTTGAGGACTGTACTTCATTCATTAGATGACCAAGGACCAGCATGTTGACAAGATCTTCTCTAACCTGAGTTCTTACTCTTTTAAAAAAAATAGTTTTAAATTTGTGTATTTTCACATGGATCCATATCGAGATTGCTGATGGTATCTGGTTTTCACAAAATCTGGAAGGTTTGATTTGATTGTTTTGATGACTTGTATAGAAGTTTCGATTGCCGCTTGAAAGGCAGGGCGTGTTTACTACTTTCATAACATCAGATGGTCCTTTTCGTGTGAATCCACTGCTCCCGATTTTGTTTTGATATATATTTGGTTAACGAAATTGTTTTGCCTGTACAGATTTTTATTTCTTGTAATTTCTTTATGACTTAACCAAACTCACACTTCTTAAATTTTGATGCATGATGCTTGCCTTTTAAATGCAGTCTTTTAGTTTTAAATCTGATTTTTGTCACTAACAGTTTCTTTGTTAACTGTTATCTGCGGTGGCTCAGTGAATTAGACGCTTTCTTGCTAATCTGAAATACAGGGTTTGTTGGATTGAACAATTAACAGACTATCGCGTTAAATATCCCTCAAAAGTAAGAAATCGATAATGAGTTTAAAAATGAGAATGAAAAATATTGTCCGTTACAGAAAAGGAAGACGTAAGACTCATTTCATTTTATGAATAAATATGATTTGCTATTATTGCTTTTGGTTATATAAAAAATTGTAGTGACAATAAAGGGAAAGGTAGGGGATGAAGATTCTTGATTCCTTGGACAGGTTTGAAGTTCTTAATTTCTTTGACAGGTTTGAGGTTCGATCGAGTAATTGAACATATAAGACCTAAAATCAAGTCGTTGCTATGAATATGATCGGCGTGGCTGAAATTAGCAGCGCAGTTGGATAGAAGGGAGGGGGGGGGGGGGTTTGGCTGGGCATCCCCTGCCCCCTTCAGCCTCGACAGTAATTGCCCTGATTGAGTCTAAGCCCTATTTGTTCCTATGTTTTGTACTCTGTGAGGCTGGCCCAGCCACTGCAGCTACTGGTTGGTTAATGTGCTAAAACCTTTACATTGTTTATGACTTTGTTTATGACTTGCTTCATGCAGTTTTGCATAAAAAGTAAAGAATAATTAAATGAAAGTTGGGCAACATTTGTATACCTAAATGTATCCTGCATTTTTTTTAATTTGAAAGTGAAAGTCAAACGAACAGGAAAGTTGACAGTTATCATGAACTAGATATAGCCTAATTATAAGTAGCGAGTAATGACCTCTTTCCATTTAAAACTAATGTAGTTGAAGAGAAAGTGTTCTCCACAGCCAAAACTAAAATAAGTATCAAAATTAGACTCCTATCAAACTCCGTGCATGATCAGTTGAAAAATCATGAAAGAGGGAGGGGCAATATTCATTCGTTGTCATTCCTAAATTAGTGCACAGCGGAATTTTAATACGCCCACACGCCCGTTCGTCCGTCCACAATTGCTCGTAAACACTCTACAAGACACAATTCTTAACTGATTTCGACGAAACTTGGTATGGTTGTTTGTAATCACCCATGGATGAATCCTATTGAAAATCAGAAAAATCGGAAAATATTTAGTATGAGTTATTGCCCTTGTTCTTGAAACGCTCGTAAACACTCTAAAAGGTGCAATTCATGGCAGATTTTGATGAAACTTGGTGTGAGTGTTTGTTATCATGCAAGGATGAAACTTATTTAAAATCAGAAAGATCGAAAAATAATTAGTATGTGTTAGTGCCCTTGTTCTTGAAAACGCGTTCAATTTTAGCTTGTAAACCCTCTAGAAGTCACAATTCTAGATGGATTTTGACGAAACTTGGTGTGAGTGTTTGTAATCACCCAAGGATAAACCCTATTGAAAATCAGAAAAAATAAAAAAATATTTAGTTTTTTAAAGATTGAACACGTTTTCTAGAACAAGGGCAATAACTCATACTCAATATTAGTCAGTACCGCCCTAAAGAGTTAAAAATAAGTGTATGACTGAAGGTTGAATATTTCATACTGTACTGCTAAATATTTTTATTCAAAATCAAAGCTGCCAGTGGGCGTATATTACCTTGCCTGGCAAGCTATCTTTGTCTCGACAAGACATATTTTTTGGTCATTTCGGGGAATAGGTAGAGTTCGGACCTTTACACCCAACGCCGCCATCGGTTTCAAAGGTAACGGTCTCTGAGGGCGTCAACTAAATATAACCGTATAGTCCTACAGGATAAAAGTTAAATTAACTGTGATCTGAAGCATTGTTGTTTGACTCCCTTGACTGTTAAAGGAGATAATTACTCTTCTGTTTGGGAGGCTCATTCAGTCATTTCTAATTGAAATAAATATACAACTTTTTTGGAATTAGCTGTTATATTTTTCTCTCTTCG
>NW_008709675.1:56520-58231 GCF_000327385.1 Lottia gigantea | reverse complement strand
AAATGTGGACGTATATTGTTGTTGCCCCTGTCAGTCAGTCCGTCCGTTCACAATTCTTGTAGGCGTGATAGAGGCTACAGTTTTTATCTGATTTTGATGAAAATTGGTTTGCATGTATATATTGATGAGATCTCGGACAAGTTCGAAATTGGTAATAATCGGAAGAACATTTTCAGAGTTATTGCCCTTGACATAGTAAAAACGTGTCAAATATGAATTGTAGGCAAGATAGACACTACAGTTTTTATCCCATCTTGATGAAACTTGGTTTGCATGTATATATTGATGAGATCTCAGTCAAGTTCGAAATTGGTAATATAGGATGAATTGTTACAGAGTTATTGCCCTTGACTTAGTAAAAACGTGTCAAATTTGGCTTATAGGCACGATAGAAACTACAGTTTTTATCTGATCTTGATGAAACTAGATATTCATATAATATATTGATGAGATCTCAATCAAGTTAGAAATTGGTATTTTTCGGATGATGAACAGTTTCAGAGTTATTGCCCTTGTGTGCAAAGCGATGAGACATTATTCATGTTTGAATTTGATGATAACTTGATGAACTGTTTCAGGTTTTTGTCTTGACTTATAGATGATTAATTAAAAATTATATTATATTATTATACTAAAGATTTTGTTATCATTTCTGACAGCTGGTAGTGGGCATATGTTACCTTGCCTGGCAAGCTATCTTATAAATTCCACTTTGGCGTTGAAATGTCTATCAGTCTGTGAAAACTTCAGAAGGCACGATTCTTGATGGATTTTGACAAAACTTGGTGTTTTTTTTATCTTTCATGGATGGACACTATTGAACATCAAAAATATGAGTTATTGCCCTTGTGTTCGAAGTGTTCAATTGTAGCTTGTAATTACTTAAGAGAACAGATTTATACCAAATTATCAATATTTGAAAGACAAAAAAGTTCAGAAAAAATGTATGACAAATGGTTGAATATTTGACACGGTGATTGTTACTATTCTTCCAAATATTTTGATTTGAAAATAAAGCTGCCAGTGGGCATATATTACCTTGCCTGCAAAGCTATCTTTGATTAGTTACAGTGCCTGTTAATTGAACTTTATACTGTAAAATCTGATTTCCCCTTGTTAATGATGCAGGTGGCAGGGGCGGACATGGAAAAAGCCTCTAGTCATTTGGATGTGACAGTAAAAGTGTGTGCTACAGACTGTGCATGTTAAAAATCCTTTGACAGTTCGAAATTGAAAAAGAGCAGGCTAATGACTATTGAAATCCATGTATGTCCAGAATTAGACCAGAGGGAGAAGGGGGTATTGTCACCCGAGAGGGAGCAAAATCTGAGTTAACTTTTTTCGTCAGGAATCCGAATCTGGGAGGTGACCTTTGACCTGGATTACCTCAAAGAATTGGGACTTATAGATAGTGCCGATTCACACTAATGGGCTTTTGTCAATTTCTAGATATCAATGAATTCCTGAGGAAAAATGCCTCTAGAAAAGTTAACTCAGATTTTGCCCCCTCTCGGGTGGCAATACTCACCCTTCTCCCTCTGGTCTAAATGATCTGTGTTAGAAAGATGACTGCCATTTATCGAAAAGAAATATATAGAAAAAGAAATTCCCAGTTATTTTTGAGGGAATTAGCATACATACCTAGAATTCAGAAGACTATTTACATATATTCAAGACCCAAATCAACCTCCGAAAATAAATAAAATTCCTG
>NW_008709675.1:55054-56470 GCF_000327385.1 Lottia gigantea | reverse complement strand
GAAACTTTGTGTGAATGTTCGTTATCACCCAAGGATGAACCCTATTGAAAATCAGATGAATTGAAAAATATTTAGTATGAGTTATTGCTCTTGCTCTTTCATATTTTTATTTAAAATCAAAGATGCCAGTGGGCGTATATTACCTTGCCTGGCAAGCTATCTTTTTACTTGTAATCACTCAAGAAGGCACAATTCTGGACGGATTCAGACGAAACTTGGTGAAATCGTTTATCCCCCTAGGATGAACAATATTATAATAATAATAATTTGACTAGTTTGAATTTGATTTTTTTTCTTGTTTTAAGGTTTTTGAGTTATTGCCCTTGACTTAGTCAAAAGGTGTCAAAATTTGTTAGTGAACACAAAAGAGACTGCAGTTTTGATCCGATTTTTATTAAATTTCGTGTGATCATTTATCATGATAAGGTCTTGGTCATTACAATTTGACGTTATTTTCGATAAACGGATATTGAGTTATCAGTTTATTTGTTTCGGAGGCACAATAGAAACTTCAATTTTATTAATGAAATATGGTGTGATAATATAACAGTTTTGAGTTATTACCCTTGACTTAGTAAAAACTTGTCAAAATTGTTTAGTTTCTAAAATAAAACGAAAATTTTCAAAGAATTTTGATAAAAATTGGACTGATTATTTATGAGATATTGGATAATTAAAAGTTTTATTTTTCGGTGAACCGTTTTGGGGTTTTTGCCCTGACTTGGTAAAAAAAAAACACGTCAAAATTTGTTTGTGAGTACAATAGAAGCTACAATTTTAAATCAATTGCAAATTGGGGTGATCATTGGAATTGAAGTTCTTGAGTAAGGAAATAATTACTTTTGCAATGCACATTTTCTGAGTTTTGAATCTTAACAGATTAATCATTATGATTTATGCTGCTCTTAATTGAATCTAACTATTAAACACATCTGATGTGTGGGTGTTTGGTCATCCTCGAATTAGGTAATAGTAGGATGTTCTAATTAAGTATTATTGCCCTAGATTTGATGATAACTTTGTCATTATGAACATTTTCAAGGGGCATTCGCTTTTTTTGTAAAACAATTTCATTACGGTATCAAAAACATTGTAAATTATACCTGAAAATATTCTAAAATATGCTAATTTTATCTATGTAGCTACTTGATTACACTGAATTTGTTTTAAAAGGGTTAATTTAAAACTGAGCATAATAATTGTTAATTAAGGAGTTTGACCTAGTTTCGGTGATCATCTTTATAATGGCTCGTTATATTCAGTTAAAATCCTTAGAAAATATAAGGGAGACATATTTCTCTACAATTACCAGTACCGTATGCATTTATTTTATTAAAATCCATTCAGTAGTTTTCTAACAGCTTGCAAAAGGGATAACAAACTTTAAAAGTTTGTGTAAAGTTTTGGTGTTGAAAA
>NW_008709675.1:47272-48741 GCF_000327385.1 Lottia gigantea | reverse complement strand
GAGGGGTGTTACAAGAGGCATGACTTGCCTGGCTAATGACGGATACCACAGTAAAAAGCTTTAATTCAAAAAATCATTTAGTCTCGGACGCAAGAGCTTAAAACTAATCAATTCAAGAGTGACCTTTGAAAATTGATTGTCCATGAGCAGAGATATTGGCCAAATGATGTTATTCACATTTGATATACATAATTAAAGAGGTAGTTTTCAAGATTTTCATTACCAGGTTACTTTTAGATAGCTTTAATGTTATAGAATTAACAGAAAGATTTATTTTTTTGCTTATAACTTCCAGATAAGGCAATGGATATATTCCTCTAGTCTTTGGTCTAAAGTATTTATTACTGTTTGCAAATAACTTCCCAAAGCTACTTTTAAAATAAGAATCTTGACTTTTAGGGTTCCAAGAACAAGGGAGCTGGTCTTTAGCTTCAACAGGACATTACATTTGGAGGTCAATACGGTTATGGTGGAGCACAAATGTCCTAAAGGCGACTCTTGGAACGAAGCCAGGTAAGGATATTTTAATAGCTATCTTGGATATGATGTTGCTATACAAGTCATTATAAACACACTGTAAATATTACATTTTGCAACATATTATTTTTTGGAAAACCTTACAACACAAACCCAAATTTTTATATGCGTCCTTACATTCACCTTTGTATATAATCATAAGATTCTACTAGCTGGTCTTCCGCCAGATCTATTGAAATTGATCTCATGACCAACATTGTTTGGACTTAACTAAACAAGCCTCCTGTAAAGTTTCCGAAGCTCTAATACGCTTGTTACTGAGTAACAGACTGTTCCATAGAATCCATCAACTGTTTGGATTTATGTATTTGTTGAATTATTTCATATGTCCCATATCAAAGAATTAAGTTGTATATTTTTAATTTTAGGTGTAAATAGATAGAGCTTCATTATACAGACGTCAAGTGCTTATGGTGTGGCACAGAAGCTCGCAAGGCAAGTTTGTTTTAGAAATATTTAATCTGTAATTCTAAACCATTTTGATATTCTTAATTTGAAATATCTTGCAACACTCTGATACAGTTTTGTGAATCATGATATTTTTGTTCAATAATAAACAAATACATGGTATTTATATGAGTAATCAGCCAATCAAGACCCTATATAGAATGATGACGCCAAATTGTGATCTCTATTTTAAGGGTGTTTCATGGCCTCTCACACATTGTTTTTGTTTTTAACATATTACTTAAAATGGTAGTCATCTAATTATTTGCAATTATGTATTTATATTTTTCAGGTTAGAAAGGGTAAATCGTCTGGTAATTTACCCACCCGCAATAGCACTGCCACAATAGGAGTGTTCTGAGGTCATGGCCTGTATGACTTTTCAGACCTCCTATTAACAGATGAAGAGGAACAGATGAAGAGGAACAGATGAAGAGGAACAGATGAAGAACAGATGAAGCGGCGCCTACAGAACAGATGAAGAA
>NW_008709675.1:45157-46568 GCF_000327385.1 Lottia gigantea | reverse complement strand
AAAAAAGTTAAAATTAGCAAGATACTATAGGAAAATCTATGAATGTAGTTAAATAATTACATAGAGTAACAATTACCAATGCATTTATCTGCTATTTATTCTAAGAGGAAGTATTTCTTTGAAAAAAAACAAGCTGCGTTAAAATAAGTAGTTGCGTTGACCAGATGAATATTTGAGCTTTGGCTTATTTACATAATTCCTTTCTTATTTCAGCTGAAGAGCTCACAAGAAGATGGTGTTTCTGCATTTGGCTTTTCTGCATTGATTAGGTGTTTCTGCATTTATTGGGTGTTTCTGCATTGATTTGGTGTTTCTGCATTATTAGTTCTGCTTCCAGCGATTTTCCATTGACTTTCTCCTTGCGCTAGAATAAGTCATCTTTCCTCAGTATTCTATTCGACTCAGCTGTAAATGGGTATGGATAATCTGAGTAAAATCATTGCTAAGAAATTTGGTCAAGGAACAGCTGTTAGACAGAAACTTCTGAAACTAGGCTGTCCTTTTAAAAAATCTTTCTTTCTATCTATCAGTAGGCTGACTAACCTTTCTGCAACCGAGTTCTGGGCCATGTGTCTCAAAAAAAATCTCACAATCAATATTTGTCTAAGTATGGTATTTCTTAGTGTAAAATTCCACACTTAAGACAGATTTCTATTGAAAGATTTTTTGAGAAACGGGCCACGTATTTCTGCTTCCATTCGGTGTTTCTGCACCTTTTACTAGATACCAGTTAATCATACCAAGATTACCTTTCCACTACCATTCAACAAGAATTGCCATGATACAAAGACCATCAACAATTATTTGGATGTTTGCTTAATGGCTTTCATTTCTTCTTTTTTCAGCTTTAATGTTCGTATTTCTGTTTTTTGATTTGGGGTATTTTGCTATTTACAGCTTTTGAAGTTCAGGTCAAAGTTGGCAGTTAAGGTCAAAGTGAGTGTATAAGGTCTAATGTCAAAGATGGTGGTTGGGGTCAAAGCTCAGTGATAGTTGTTGAGGTCAAAGGTCAAAGATGGTTGTTGAGGTCAAGGGTCAAAGTTGATATTTGAGTTCAAGGGTCAAAGTTGATATTTGAGTTCAAGGGTCAAAGTTAGTGTTCGAGTTTAGAGGTCAAAGTTGGTAGTTGAGGTCAAAGTTTTCTTTTCAGGTTATGGTGGTATGGATGAAGGGAGGGTTATCAGATGAGAAGAAGCATGCATGCAGATAAAGAAACCGCAGGTATGGTCATCTAAATATTTTCATTTTACCAGTCGATAGAAATGAAATGGTGTCATACTTGCAATTGTGTTAAATGAGGAAAATTCTGCAGGATATAAGGATTTCAATTTCCAACAGCCTTTAGCACAGAGAGCCTTAGTTTATTGTCTCTAGACCCTTTTTCATACCAACGCCTCTGACTTGACATCAT
>NW_008709675.1:31350-34750 GCF_000327385.1 Lottia gigantea | reverse complement strand
TTAAGATTAATGGAAACAGACACAAAATTGTGATCACTCAGACCTGTGTGATAGATGGTTGAATTCATTAACATATTCTCAAGACTTTCTGAAACAAAAATGTAGTCAATTCGCGATTGCTTTAAATCGCCGAGTACATTCTGCTGTCTTGTAAAGACGCGCTTATTGGGGTTGAAAAAGCGCCAACAATCAATCAACTTACAGCGATCAACAAAATCACAAAGACCGGACGATCCAACACCAAAGGAAGCCATTCCTTTAGCACGATCACAGAAAGGATTCATCACATCATTAAAATCTCCGCAAATCATACATGATTTCTCACTAGGAATATCAGATTCAAGGCGCTCGAGAAATTTGGGTTTATCATCCTCTGCGTTTGGAGCATAGCAAGATACAATGTTAAAATCAACCGCATCTCGCTCAAAAGAACACATAAGGAACCTTCCATCATTCGACGAAGAAACCAAGGTAACACTTTTTGAAAAATGTTTAGACACTAAAATTGCACAACCACGTCTATGACTACCAGAATCACAAGAGGCGTAAATATCACCATCCCATAGATGTTGATATTGTTTAATAAAAGAGTCATCCCAAAACGTTTCCTGTATACAAAATATTCCTACAGAAAGGGATTGAACAAGTTGAAATACTTTTGTCAGTTTATCTAGGTTTCTAAGTCCGGCAGCGTTCAAAGAGACAAAGAGCATGAATAATGATTTACGGAAAAGGTTATTTAGTAACATGCTTTAAATTAACTGTTGTGCGTTTCTTCACAATTTTGCCGATCACGTGATCAAGCGATTTTCTCTTCGGTGAGAGACTCTTTGTCCGGAAAGAAGAACTCTTTTTAGTCGCAGGCACACGAGACCATTTCAACTCAGAATTATCGGAAATGGACACATCTTTTGATACAGGGATACAGGAATCAGACTTCATTTCAGCATCAGGGGTCATTGAACAAAATGGCTCAAGCAAGGTTATGTTATCATCACAATGCTCTGAAGATTCTTGAAAAGTAACATCATCCGCACTTACTATACTGGACCTATCAGGACTACCTGAATAACTTGCATCAATATCATCATTATTATCTCTGAGGTTTATTCTTAACATTAGTCGCACCAATGGCCCAGATGATAGGAGGGTCGCAAACACAATCCTTCTTGATGGTATCACAGGTGCTACATACTGACTCAGGACAATTTCGTTGAATATGACCTCTTTTATTACAACTACGGCAAATTCTATCAGGACAAGCTGCATTGAGATGACCGGGGGACAGGCAGCTAAAGCATACCTTTTCTTGGTGATCATGACGAACGCTGTAATATTCTACTCCAGATTCAATTTGGAAGCCAACAGAATACGGTAGAGAGGAAACATCTGGTGGAAATCTAACCCTCATAAACCTTGTGCCATCAAAGACATCGGTATTTTCATAGCGACGACGTTTGATAGGACCAAGAAGCTCAACCCGCCATAGCTTTAACTTTGATTCAATTTGTTCATCAGTGATTAGTCCTGACAGGTGCATGAAGGAAACAACTTTTACCTTTGAGGACAGGTGACGAACAAAAATTGGCTGATTATCAATCTTCAATTCTTTATCTACTATAGCTCTTGCAGACTCAATGTCAATCAATGATACTTCATACACATCACCATTTTTAGGGACACAGGACAAAATAGAATCTTCTCCCAGTGCACCTTGAACAGCCGCAATCACTTTACTAGCCGTCATCACTTTGATATTACTGACCGAAATCAAAACAGTTGCATCTTTTGAAAAAATGGCCCGTCCGAATTTTCGGACAATTTTCCTCTTGTCCGATATGACTAGTGTGTCCGAAGTGTCATCTGCCATATTGGCAGAAGACGGGACAAAACACAGTCTCAAAGTCTAAATAAAATATTCAGAACACCAAATATCAAATATAAGTCTTCAACAATAATAAACACAAACGGAAAAACAACACAAAAGGTCTAATGTCTTTGGAAAACTTCGATATTTAACGATTATTGACAGTGAGAACAACAAACGACATCGATTCGGGATCCAGACCACCAACCACAACTTCCTATCTCAAGTAGTGTGGCCCTGGTGCAGCTGCAAAGTTTGGATTTTCAAAAAAGGCAAAATTGGCAAATTTCAACAGGTAGCTACCTGTGGTACCAAAATCCATTTTTGGGTCGAATTTTTTGAGTCTCGGAAATCGATGAAACCCGGTTTTTTGGACTCGGTGCTTCTCTAGCTCTCCCCCAATGTGCATAAAAGTGAATTCTGAGCACTTTTTTTTTTTGCGGAAAAGTGCCAAAAATTCCGGTTTTTCATGGACAAAACTAAAACGCTCAGTGCTTCCAAAGTAAGGCAGATATGGAATCGCCGTTTGTGGCATGGCAAAGCTAAGATTTCAAACTAGTTGCTGTGTAAATTTCAACTTCCTATCTCAAGTGGTGTGGCCCTGGTGAAGCTGCAAAGTTTGGATTTTCAAAAAAGGCAAAATTGGCAAATTTCAACAGGTAGCTACCTGTGGTACCAAAATCCATTTTTGGGTCGAATTTTTTTGGTCTCGGAAATCGATGAAACCCGGTTTTTTTGGACTCGGTGCTTCTCTAGCTCTCCCCCAATGTGCATAAAAGTGAATTCTGAGCACTTTTTTTTTTGCGGAAAAGTGCCAAAAATTCCGGTTTTTCATGGACAAAACTAAAACGCTCAGTGCTTCCAAAGTAAGGCAGATATGGAATCGCCGTTTGTGGCAGTGCAAAGCTAAGATTTCAAACTAGTTGCTGTGTAAATTTCAACTTCCTATCTCAAGTGGTGTGGCCCTGGTGAAGCTGCAAAGTTTGGATTTTCAAAAAAGGCAAAATTGGCAAATTTCAACAGGTAGCTACCTGTGGTACCAAAATCCATTTTTGGGTCGAATTTTTTTGGTCTCGGAAATCGATGAAACCCGGTTTTTTGGACTCGGTGCTTCTCTAGCTCTCCCCCAATGTGCATAAAAATGAATTCTGAGCACTTTTTTTTTTTGCGGAAAAGTGCCAAAAATTCCGGTTTTTCATGGACAAAACTAAAACGCTCAGTGCTTCCAAAGTAAGGCAGATATGGAATCGCCGTTTGTGGCATGGCAAAGCTAAGATTTCAAACTAGTTGCTGTGTAAATTTCAACTTCCTATCTCAAGTGGTGTGGCCCTGGTGAAGCTGCAAAGTTTGGATTTTCAAAAAAGGCAAAATTGGCAAATTTCAACAGGTAGCTACCTGTGGTACCAAAATCCATTTTTGGGTCGAATTTTTTTGGTCTCGGAAATCGATGAAACCCGGTTTTTTGGACTCGGTGCTTCTCTAGCTCTCCCCCAATGTGCATAAAAGTGAATTCTGAGCACTTTTTTTTTTGCG
>NW_008709675.1:29929-31300 GCF_000327385.1 Lottia gigantea | reverse complement strand
GTTTTAATTAAATAGACTCTTCATAAATAATCATTTATAACTAAAACAAATTCGAAATGTTGTCTGCAATTGAATTAGATATCAAAGGAAAAACCGGAAAAAACATATTCCAAGATGTCGAGTAGGAACTATATGAGATAAATAAACAGGAAAGGAACGACTTTGAATTGTTAATTCCTACAAATCACATATTAATAGTTTTCAATTTTATTTTGCCTTGTTATTTCTAGTACCAGTTAAAGGTGTCGAAATAGAAAATAAAAACAGTCTAAATCTAGTAAATGGAGTGTCTACCACAATGAATTGTAAAGTCACCAATAATCCTGATCCAGTAATAAATTATAGATGGTTTATAGTAGAAACAGATCAAATATTATCAACATCATCATCTTTCCGATTGACACCAAATAAAAATCAAAATGGTCAAACTCTATCATGTTCAGCAGACAATGGATATGGTAGTAGTAAATCTGATGCTGTTATTCTAGATGTTCAGTGTAAGTATTTTATAAAAATATGTAACTATAATTTAATTTTGCCGCACCATATCATAACAAAAAAATTTGATCGGTCGTAAAAGAAAACGATGATTTGAATAATATGAAAATTTAGTACAAAACATGAAAAAGAAAATATTCTGAAAATCAAGATAGTACTAACAATTTAAATTTACGCTAAAACTCTAAATATAATAGGTATAAAAATTGACCAAAATTTCACATACCATCTGAAAAAAAATCTTTGTTACAACAGATTATATTCTAGCATGTTAATATAGACTAAGCTTAAATCATTTTGAAATCAAGCATATTGTGTATTTCTCTTATTAGATAAACCAAGTATATTTTATATTTCTGTTGTTAGATAAACCAAGTATATTTTATATTTCTTTTGTTAGATAAACAAAGTATATTTTATATTACAGATAAATGAAGTGTATTTTATATTTCTATTGTTAGATAAACCAAGTGTAAAGATAGAACCTGAAGTATCTGGTAACTTTAAAATAATAGAAGGTAATACAGTAGAATTAAAGTGTATTGTAACTGATGCTAATCCTAATGGTAGTTTGAGTTATAAATGGTATAAAGATACAACAACTACCCCTACAGGACAAGTTGATTCTACAGTTCAAATATCAAAGAAAGGAATATATACATGTTCTGTTTCTAATGGAATTGGTTCACCAGGAATATCAGATTCTATTACTATAGATGTTTTATTTCCACCAAGAGTTACCCTGACACCACAATATAGTATTATAGAATCTAATACCCTCACTATACCCTGTATAGCTACATCTAATCCTGTACCTAATAATTATACTTGGTCTGGACCTAATAACTTGTTCCAATCTCAACAGAATTTAAT
>NW_008709675.1:27614-28960 GCF_000327385.1 Lottia gigantea | reverse complement strand
TCCACCGCATTTATCTAGATGTTAACTAAGTGGCATCGTTCTTTGATTTGGATGTTTGTTTTTTATCATTTGTATTTGAACATTTTTTGGTAGAGTTTTGTGTTTGATGTTTTGTGTTTGAAGATATGTTGAGCTTAATTTGTGTTTGTAGATTTTTAGCAAGAATTCTATTAATTCAATAATTGGAAAACCGAATGTTTATCAAAGAATGTTCATTATCAGTACAAATGATTTTTGTATACAATTATTGACTAGCCCGAAGATGAAACTATCAAATTCCGTCTATCTAGGGAAGCCCATTGGATTGAGACATTAAATACAGCAAGACCTATAGGACTAAATATTCATCATAATGTAGGCATAGCACCCTTTATTGTCCCGTTCAATACAACCAGCAATCGAGCAAGCAAGATAGTTCATTCCCACTATAAGAGCCTTCAAGATAAATTCCCTCATGTTTATAAGCAGAAAATGATAGTTGCATATTCAAAAAATAAGAACTTAAATGATAATATTGTTCATAGAAAGCTAAAAACAATCAGTACATAACAGATACTATACTTCTAGCCCATTGGGCGAGATATTTTTTTCTAATTTCAGATCAGAATAAGAACAAAAGAAAACCCAATATCAAGACCCTTACCTCCAATTTCTAAATAAAGTGTCTGTTCCACCCTAGGCCTGTACATTTGGAAGAATCAAACCCTCCCTTCCCCGAAATCTAAATCATTCGCAAACGATGTTTATTTTACATTATTTGTATCGGATATTTTTCTCTAACCCTTTGCCATCTTGTATTAAGTGGCCTTTCTTCTTTGTGTTTTTTACATATCCTTCATGGTAGAATCAAAAATTGTAAATTTGCCATTTTCTCCAATGTCATCCAATCTAGTGGTCATCGCTGAGTGCAGTTTGAGGTTTTGGTCAGTATATCACATTTTGGACACCGAACCGTCAGAGTTGATCCAAAAATCATATGTGTTTGAAGAAAAGGGAAATTATGTTTAAGTTCGCACTAAATCCCAATTATTATCTATTAACTAAAACAGGCAACGAGACCTTAAACAATGGCTTTTGAGCCTCTTGATACTCTTAGCCTGTTAGATTTCATCCGAGGTGCTTTTAATCCTATAATTTGTGAACAAGAAAATAAAACTCTAGGTCATGAATAAAAATTACAGTGTTTTTTTTTTGTACGAGTTCTCTCCCTTGAAGTCGAAATCGACACAAATAAAAAAGAAAAAAAAACACAAACAGGGAAAGAAAATCACAAATAAGACAAACTCTTGTCATTTCTCGTTGACTGTTCATTAAGGCTGACGGTTTTCGTCTTGTATTTTTCTTTA
>NW_008709675.1:0-801 GCF_000327385.1 Lottia gigantea | reverse complement strand
GAACTATGAAGCGGAAACAACCAAAATTCTAAGACAAAGTGGCTTAAAATATGAGGTAATTGTGTAAAAAGTTCCATTTTGAACAAATGTATACTTTGCGAGTTATGCACCTGGCTAAAAATGTCAATAATGAGTAATTTACCCCGAAAGTGCCACGCCCAACTCAATTTTTTTTGAATAAGTTAGTCAATATTCAAAATGTTACGTTATGTTCCAAATGTCAAGTTCCTACATAATAGAGGTCAAAAGATATAGGTCAACAAAAGTCAAAAAAGGTCAAAATAAAAAAATGAAAATATCCAAATGTTAAAACCCGTTCCTTTTTTGAAACTATAAAGCTGAAACAACTGAGCTGTTAATACATACTGGCCAAAAGGATGAGGTAATTGTGTGCAAAGTCTCTTTTTGAACAAACGCATCCTATGCGAGTTATGCCCCAGCCCCAAAATGTAAACAATTAGTAATTTAACCCGGACGTGCCACGCCCACATAAGTTTTTTTGTCATAGGTGAATTCATATTCAAAGTGTCTAGTTATATTCCAAATATCAAGGTTCTACATCAAATAGATCATAAGATATACACATACCAAAAAGTCGCAAATATTGTAAAAAAAAAAACTCAAATTTGAAAAAAATCACGAATTTCAATTTTGCTTTAAAAAAACGATTGTTATATATCTCTGTAAAGTACACGAAAAGCACATTAGGAAACCGAAAAAATTTACTCTTTAGGTTAATTAGGTCACGTGCTAGAGCAGTCCTAAGTTGCGAATTTGGATGTTTTTGGACAGCTATAAAAG
>NW_008709674.1:0-2399 GCF_000327385.1 Lottia gigantea | reverse complement strand
TATAAAACACACGCTTTACATTTCCTAGAAAAATATAAAATACAACTTTACATTTCTTAGAAAAATATAAAATACAGCTTTACATTTCCTAGAAAAATATAAAACACAGCTTAACATTTCCTAGAAAATTATATAAAATACAGCCTTACATTTCCTAGAAAAATATAAAATACAGCCTTACATTTCCTAGAAAAATATAAAATACAGCCTTACATTACCTATGAGAATATAAAATACAGTCTTACATTTCCTAGAAAAATACGTAAATTACAACTAATCATTACAGAGAAATACAGTAATCTGATTAAATATAACAATTTTTTAAATTGATTGACCTGTCAGATGCCTGGATCACTAAGATTAGCTTTAGTTAAGTTTTTGTGAGACAGTGGCAGGCTTGGGAGGCTGAAAAAGAACATCACTTTTAATACTAAATGGCAGTTTTTAGTTATACAACGATGGAAATAAACGTACTTGAGTTGCACGAGGAAAACCTTTATAAAGTGTGCAAATTCGTTCGTAGCTTCTTCACCTGTCACCTTGACACTTGTTACTGTCTTGAAAATATCTTTTACTTCTGGGATATAGTCCTAGAATTATTTTTAAAAAAATATCACTTGAGGTGAAGCATTCACTATCTTGCTAGCAACACCCACCAATAGATCTTAATTTCAGTGAATTTTATAATTTTTGAATAAAGAACAATATGAAGTATGTGGACTCGCCAAAATAGATGTTGATTTGAGAAAATGAGAGGCAGAGTAGCATCAGGTGTTCTATGAGAATAAACATTCCCTGCCTGCGACACCTGCCACAGGAGCTCATTATATGAACCTAGCAAGTAACCAATGCAGGACATCTGTTTGACAAGTCAGGCTAATACAGAGTAATACAGAGTAATACTTCCATACATACAGAAATTTATTAACCAAACATACAACTAAAAATACACGTCCCAGGACATTCTCAAATTCAGGTATTTCTATCGGGAGTTGACCCATATTTAATATAGACTAAAATTAAAAGAGTTACAGATAGTTAAGCCGGTAAAAGAAACAGATGCTTGTTCACTGATTGGTCAATATCTACTTACCAGCCATTTAAAAGCCCTTTCCTTTCCTTGTATTAATTGGCATGCTCCCTTGGAACAGTTTTCAGTGGGATATTTTATTATTAGACTAACTAGTTCTACTGCTAGTTTGACGTGATCTTCAGAGCTACAATTTATAAAATTTATCTTTGAAAATTGAAAATTTTTGGCCCATTATAAAAAATGTCAAAGAATTTGGACAATAAAAAAAACTGTTGGTAATTTACGATTTCGATGATTTTTTTTCTAAATTTACTTACATTGCCCAAATTATCAGCATATAAGTTGGTCCTTGGTCAAACCTCTTGACAATGATTTTACAAGGATAACAACTAAAGTTCTTAAGAATCTTGTCTACCAGCTGATCCTTGGTCAAACCTCTTGACAATGATTGTACAAGGATAACAACTAAAGTTCTTAAGAATCTTGTCTACCAGCTGATCCTTGGTCAAACCTCTTGACAATAATTGTACAAGGATAACAACTAAAGTTCTTAAGAATCTTGTCTACCAGCTGATCCTTGGTCAAACCTCTTGACAATGATTGTACAAGGATAACAACTAAAGTTCTTAAGAATCTTGTCTACCAGCTGATCCTTGGTCAAACCTCTTGACAATGATTGTACAAGGATAACAACTAAAGTTCTTAAGAATCTTGTCTACCAGCTGATCCTTGGTCAAACCTCTTGACAATGATTGTACAAGGATAACAACTAAAGTTCTTAAGAATCTTGTCTACCAGCTGATCCTTGGTCAAACCTCTTGACAATGATTTTACAAGGATAACAACTAAAGTTCTTAAGAATCTTGTCTACCAGCTGATCCTTGGTCAAACCTCTTGACAATGATTTTACAGGGATAACAACTAAAGTTCTTAAGAATCTTGTCTACCAGCTGATCCTTGGTCAAACCTCTTGACAATGATTTTACAAGGATAACAACTAAAGTTCTTAAGAATCTTGTCTACCAGCTGATCCTTGGTCAAACCTCTTGACAATGATTTTACAAGGATAACAACCAAAGTTCTTAAGAATCTTGTCTACCAGCTGATCCTTGGTCAAACCTCTTGACAATGATTTTACAAGGATAACAACTAAAGTTCTTAAGAATCTTGTCTACCAGTTGGTCCTTGGTCAAATCTCTTGACAATGATTTTACAGGGATAACAACTAAAGTTCTTAAGAATCTTGTCTACCAGCTGATCCTTGGTCAAACCTCTTGACAATGATTTTACAAGGATAACAACTAAAGTTCTTAAGAATCTTGTCTACCAGCTGATCCTTGGTCAAACCTCTTGACAATGATTTTAC
>NW_008709673.1:7242-8416 GCF_000327385.1 Lottia gigantea | reverse complement strand
AACAGACATCNCACGTTTTCAAAAGCATATATTAAACTACACAACGTTTTCACTGATTTGAAACATAATTCATTATCAATATGTACTGAAAATCCCTTTCGATTATAATTATTTAAAGCATTTTTTGGCTTTTATATAAGAATAATGGAACAAATTTTGGTGAATATTACGTATTTGTTCACAAAAAACTTACCGTATATTTCAACTTCACATAAAGCGATATATCGAAGTGTATCAGTATCACGGCTGATATTAACATGACGACCAGTTAAAGTTTTTCTACATTCTATTGGGAATACAGCAGGAGGGTTTGATGATCCGGTATGTCGAAAGCATAATTCATTATCAATATGTACCGAAAACCCTTTAAAAACATACAATCCTGAAATAACATGTTAAAATTCTGTAGCCTATACTAAATTACAAAACGTTTTTACTGATCAGTGAATTACTGATAGGATTAAAGTATGGCTGTTTGAGCGACTATATTTGCCCTCCTTAAGTACAATATTTTTCCTTACAATTACGAGATGACCTTATTAGTAACTTTTAAAAACCATTGTTTGTCATTAAAAGATTAATATAACTTACGATCATATCTGTGAAAGATCTTTAAATATCCTATAGGATATTCTTCTTGTAAATCTATAGACCACCACTGCCAAGTTGAGGTATCAGTCTCAGTGTCACTACAGTAATGTATGTTTCTATTGGTATCGTTATATCCATCTACAACTAGTAGAGGACCATATAGACTTGGTTTATTGTTATATATTCCACTTTGATTGACAGACGTAGAATCTAAAGCTCTGTTTTCTGAAACAAAATAAAAATTCATAATATATAACAATATTTTAATATCTGACTTTAATACTGCATTAAAACAATACAATTAAAAGTTTCATTCCTCTTGGCCACTAGTTGGGTCATCTCAACGTTCTGTCAAAGGTCATATTGCTTAATTTGGTAAATTTAGTATTTTATTGTATATGGTAATGGCCTTAGGCCAACAATTTATTTATTTTCTGAAAATACCTTGTTGACAAGAAGGTCCTCTCCAGCCTCTTGAACATCCACTTCTACAGCCACCATTTTTAATATTACACTTTTCATTACTTAAACAATGACAGGTATAATAATTATTAAATCCAAAATTATGACCTGAAAATATAAC
>NW_008709673.1:0-1228 GCF_000327385.1 Lottia gigantea | reverse complement strand
ATCACCAAACCAAGGACAAATCATTATGGAAACTACCTGCTCTAAAGAAATCAACCTTAATAATTGGATCATCTAACCTGAATCGAATTACCAAAACCAGTTCGGACACCGAAATACATTCTTACCCCGGTGCCCAAATCCATCACATACAGTCAATCCTGGAATCATACGACCATGATCCCAAACCTACTACCATTATTCTTCATGTAGGCCTCAACAACCGTGATACCAAAGACCTCCTTTAACCAAGCCCAGAAATTAATCGCCACAGCCAACAAAACCTTCCCAAACTCCAAGATCCTCTTCACATGTATACCCATTTCAAATAAAATCTCGAAGAAAGCACAACAGAACCTCAGCACCCTCAACAACATGATGATGGAGTCCAGTATCAACAGCGCAACAATCTTACCACCCTACGAAGAAGAATTCGAAACAGTTGATAATCTTCATTGGTCTCCAGAAACAGCAAACAGCATTTATTTGTTTTGGATACACCAGCTTCAAGCATCGAGTAAGTCTTTAAACTAATTACTGGGCATAAAAATACTGAGAGGCCACCGCTAGGCGAAACTGTAGTTAACTTGAGCCGCAAAATTCTCACACCCCTTCAGCATTCAATCTTAGACCGTGGACTTAAGTTTATTCCCACACCAAAGATAGCTAACTTGAATTATCTCCGACCATCCATTGAACGATTTCAACGAAAGCTGCACATATTTTTTTCGAAACCACCCCCCACGTGGTGCTAGAACAATGTTTATTCCTAAATCCACGTGGACACCCCCTCAGGCCGCCATCCATCCTGAAATATTGAAAGCATTTGCTAGTATGAATAGCCAAACAGTGAACCTTTCCATAACACACGAAAAGCCTAATCTCACACGAGTGGAACGTGAAGCGTTAAACTTACTTAAGAAAGACGATAGCATTGTTATTAAAAAGAGTGACAAAGGTTCATGTTGTGTCATTCTGAATAGGGAGGATTACGTTTCAGAAGCAGAGAATCAACTGAATAATCCTAAACATTATGCCATTTTACCGAAACCAATTTTCAAAGAAACTGCTAACATGATTAATAATATTCTTGCCGATTTAGTCAAAACTAGTTATCTCAAACAGAAACAATATGACTATCTGTCTGCCAAACCTGATTGTCGCGAGAGACATTTGTACACTTTGCCTAAAATCCATAAGAATCCAACCAAGGAGTGGTTTATCTCGAATA
>NW_008709672.1:0-2404 GCF_000327385.1 Lottia gigantea | reverse complement strand
AATTTACAGACGTCAAATTTTTATTTTAGTACGTAATGATTGTATTTGTATTATGCTAATCTTCTAGATGAAGTATATTTCACAGTATTACGATTCCTATGAGTGGCAAGATTACTTACAATATTACTTACAATGTTACTATGTACAACAAGATATCTCACTTACAATGTTACTATGTACAACAAGATATCTCACTTACAATATTACTTACAATGTTACCATGTACAACAAGATATCTCACTTTCAATGTTACTATGTACAACAAGATATCTCACTTTCAATGTTACTATGTACAACAAGATATCTCACTTTCAATGTTACTATGTACAACAAGATATCTCACTTTCAATGTTACCATGTACAACAAGATATCTCACTTACAATGTTACTATGTATGACAAACAATGTTACTATGTACAACAAGATATCTCACTTACAATGTTACTATGTACAACAAGATATCTCACTTTCAATGTTACTATGTACAACAAGATATCTCACTTTCAATGTTACTATGTATGACAAGATATCTCACTTTCAATGTTACTATGTACAACAAGATATCTCACTTTCAATGTTACTATGTACAACAAGATATCTCACTTTCAATGTTACTATGTACAACAAGATATCTCACTTTCAATGTTACTATGTATGCCAAACAATGTTACTATGTACAACAAGATATCTCACTTTCAATGTTACTATGTATGACAAACAATGTTACTATGTATGACAAACAATGTTACTATGTATGACAAGATATCTCACTTACAATGTTACTGTGTATGTCAAACAATGTTACTATGTATGACAAACAATGTTACTATGTATGACAAGATATCTCACTTACAATGTTACTATGTATGACAAACAATGTTACTATGTACAACAAGATATCTCACTTTCAATGTTACTATGTATGCCAAACAATGTTACTATGTACAACAAGATATCTCACTTTCAATGTTACTATGTATGACAAACAATGTTACTATGTACAACAAGATATCTCACTTTCAATTTTACTATGTATGACAAACAATGTTACTATGTATGACAAACAATGTTACTATGTATGACAAGATATCTCACTTACAATGTTACTATGTATGACAAACAATGTTACTATGTATGACAAACAATGTTACTATGTATGACAAGATATCTCACTTACAATGTTACTGTGTATGTCAAACAATGTTACTATGTATGACAAACAATGTTACTATGTATGACAAACAATGTTACTATGTATGACAAGATATCTCACTTACAATGTTACTATGTATGACAAGATATCTCACTTACAATGTTACTATGTATGACAAACAATGTTACTATGTATGACAAACAATATTACTATGTATGACAAGATATCTAACTTACAATTTTTTATAAGAAATGTATTATATATTTCTTTGAACCCAGAAAATTATGTTTATGTTTATGTTTGTAAATTATCTGATAATCATAGTGTTGTTTTGTTGTATACTTTCAGTGTACATAAATGGGCAAATGATATAACAGACTATCTCCTTAGTTTATCTGATACAGTGACTGGTGCTGGCTTCTTAGAAACTGTAAGTATATTTTCTTTAATATATTGGTAAGTCTGGAGAATGATATTGAGTTTGATGTTGTCTTGGCTTTGATGTGAACCAGACTAAAAGATCTTGTTATAAAAATAAACTCCTATTGTCAATTTATCAATTAACTCATAGTTTGACAGCTTTGTAACCTTAAGATAGTGTCTCCAACGTGTTTTATGACCAACATTAAATCACGATCTGTCTGTACATTCTTCTCTTTATTCTGATTATCATTGAGTGATGATTGTTAAACAGCAAGAAACAAGAAACAAGGATAACAACGTGGGTCCACAAGGATCCTTTCTACAAGCTTGTCTTGGCCAAATCAAGCCGTGTGATTTCCTGTTTTATCTGTACCCTTTTACAGCTGGGTCAACTGCAATGATAAAAACAGATTATTCAAGATTATAAGCCTGTTGATATTCATAACAAATATGTTATTCTTTCAAAATATTCTGAAATCTTTGTAGGAATAAACTATGAAATATATTTGTTAGTATCTTGAAGGGACAGGTGTGCTATTTTCAGGGGTTGATTTGAATCTTGAATATATGTAAATAGTCTTCAGAAATACTAGAATTGTAAGAAAATTGCAGGATTCCTTTAAAAATACTTCAAACTAGGAATTTTACTCACTATTTCTATAGATGTCTTTTCTGTGCCAAACCCAAATCCAAAATCTAACAAAAGATATCAAAATGCAGAAATGCACAAATTGTGTACCACGATTTTAAAATGATGCTAACTTGTTTGATAAAGCNTTATGTGCTTAGTTTTAAGATTTCAATCACTTTAATAATAATAATTCTACT
>NW_008709671.1:0-2401 GCF_000327385.1 Lottia gigantea | reverse complement strand
TTATGATAAATACAATACTATACATATAGACGTCAGTGTATAATTTTAAAATTCTAAAAAGCGCAATATTGATCAATATATCAAGTGTGATATATCTTCAGAAAGGCGAAATCACACACATTAAGGAAATAAGATAAATTTTGTCGTATGATAATTAGGTCACGTGACATAGCTCTTTAAAGATAAAAATTGCGATTTTCAAATGGCTCTAGAACCGGAAGTTAACTTCGCGTGACAAAAGTAAATATATTTTTAGATAGATCTTGTTAGGGGCCATAACATTTGTGCAGGTCACAAGGTCACCAAAGGTCAAGGTAACTAGATATATGCCTTAACAGTTTTAACAATTACTGAAAAAATAAAACCGGAAATTAAAAAACAACAAAGCCAAAATTCAAAAATCGGCTTCCAAAATTTTCTTAGCAATCGATTGCAGATTCTATAGACACTATCATCACACACATCGGCTTTACCACTAAGGCCCCATTTTGAGTTTTATAAAAATTAGGCGTATCAAGATGGCGTCTGACCCAATACTTCCAGGTCAAATTTATACATTTCAACATGTTTATGGGGACAACTCTAACTAATTGCAAAAAGAATTTTTCAAATATCTGCATAATTCCGGAAGTTGAAATTTCAACTTTACGAGCGAATAACTCCAAAACCGGAAGTGATATCGAAACTTTGAAAATTAATCTTAGTTTGCAATAAAAATATCTAACTATCTGTAAGATTTCATATCAATCGAAATAAAATTTTCGAAAAAGTGAAAAACCTCAAAAATTGAAATTAAAAAAGTCAGCGACAAAAGTTTAAATTTTAGAATTTTTTAATTGCTAAATTATAGCCGTTAGCGAGAACTTATTAACAAACAAAAATTAATCAAAATCCGATCAAAATTGCACTGCAAAAAAAATATATATTTTTTAGTTACAAGGGACAACTGCACGAAATGTGCTTATACACATATAAATTTTTATCTTGCAAAGTTACAAAGCTACAAAGCTGAAATTTTGCACACATATGGATGTGGACCATCCAGACATTGCGAAAAAAAACCAACTGAAAAATATCCCATATGGAAAAAGGTAGCTCTGGAAAAGTTGCCGATATTCTGCTCTTATAGGCCATATAGAAGGAAAACGTCCAATAGCTAACTTTGCCAAATATTCCGATTTGGCCCATGTTTAGGACTTTTCATATTGTTTGGACCCCAGGGGCCCGAAAAAAACACTTAAATTCCAATTAAAAACAATTAGAGAAAAAAATAGAATTTTTTTAGTGACAAAGGACTACAGCACGAAATGTGCTTATACACAAGTAAATTTTTATCTTGCAAAGTTACAAAGCTACAAAGCTGAAATTTTCCACACATATGCACGTAGACAATTTCGACATTGCGAAAAAAAAAACGAACTGAAAAATCTTCCATAGGGAAAAAGTTAGCTCGGGAAAAGTTGCCGATATTCTGCTCTTATAGGCCATATAGAAGAAAAACGTCCAATAGCTAACTTTGCCAAATATTCTGATTTGGCCCATGATTTGGACTTTTCCTACTGTTTTGACCCCAGGGGCCCGGAAAAACACTTAAAACCCAATTAAAAACAATAAAAGAAAAAAATAGAATTTTTTTAGTTACAAGCGACCACTGCACGAAATGTGCTTACACACAAATAAATTAACTAATTAATAAGTTAACTTCGCGTGACAAAAGTAAATATATTTTTAGATAGATCTTGTTAGGGGCCATAACATTTGTGCAGGTCACAAGGTCACCAAAGGTCAAGGTAACTAGATATATGCCTTAACAGTTTTAACAATTACTGAAAAAATAAAACCGGAAATTAAAAAACAACAAAGCCAAAATTCAAAAATCGGCTTCCAAAATTTTCTTAGCAATCGATTGCAGATTCTATAGACACTATCATCACACACATCGGCTTTACCACTAAGGCCCCATTTTGAGTTTTATAAAAATTAGGCGTATCAAGATGGCGTCTGACCCAATACTTCCGGGTCAAATTTATACATTTCAACATGTTTATGGGGACAACTCTAACTAATTGCAAAAAGAATTTTTCAAATATCTGCATAATTCCGGAAGTTGAAATTTCAACTTTACGAGCGAATAACTCCAAAACCGGAAGTGATATCGAAACTTTGAAAATTAATCTTAGTTTGCAATAAAAATATCTAACTATCTGTAAGATTTCATATCAATCGAAATAAAATTTTCGAAAAAGTGAAAAACCTCAAAAATTGAAATTAAAAAAGTCAGCGACAAAAGTTTAAATTTTAGAATTTTTTAATTGCTAAATTATAGCCGTTAGCGAGAACTTATTAACANACAAAAATTAATCAAAATCCGATCAAAATTGCACTGCAAAAAAAATATATA
>NW_008709670.1:0-2409 GCF_000327385.1 Lottia gigantea | reverse complement strand
TTCAAAGTATTTCTCGATTTCATGTCAACAAGTGCTAGAAAATAACTAGTAATTCTTATTGTATATTACCATTTTCAATACATTCCAATTATTTTGATTCTCTTTGCGCGTCAATTGTAATCATTATTAATCACTCTACAGCATTATTCATGTGATTTTAATTCAGCTTGAGTGTTTAGTGACTAAATTCTTTTTCACAAAAAGGTTTTTGGAGATACACACCTTGATATTGGTCTGGAGATACACAACTTGATATTGGTCTGGAGATACACAACTTGATATTGGTCTGGAGATGCACAACTTGATATTGGTCTGGAGATGCACAACTTGATATTGGTCTGGAGATGCACAACTTGATATTGGTCTGGAGATGCACAACTTGATATTGGTCTGATTCTTGAGAGGTTGATATTGGTCTGATTCTTGAGAGGTTGATATTGGTCTGATTCTTGAGAGGTTGATATTGGTCTGATTCTTGAGAGGTTGATATTGGTCTGATTCTTGAGAGGTTGATATTGGTCTGATTCTTGAGAGGTTGATATTGGTCTGATTCTTGAGAGGTTGATAAATTGAAAAGATTATATGATTACATTTCGAACATTTCAACTTCAACTTTGACAATAAACTGAGGTCAAGAATCAATTACCAAATTGAAATCGATTATTGAAAACAGGCTACTGATCAAAAATTTGATGATCTATTGATGTATATGGTTGTATAAATTTGTCATTTATTGATATCTGGTTCATAGAATTTCTAAAATATATAATCATCACATATAATCTGATGTGACTTTGTCCAATTACCATGTAGCAGATCATGTTGAAAAAAACAAATATAACTGACTTTTAATCATTTACAAAATTCGATAATCAAAATTATATATTGATTATTTTTTCCCAGTCCTAAGTAGTCGCATGATCATAAGTATATTTCATAGATTTGTGTTAGTTTACATATTATTATTTTCATAACTGTTGTTTTTACACAGTGCTTTGTATTTATTTTAGTTTATTTTATTATTTGAATTAAAACTTTGTTAATTTATCACATTTTTTCTTATTCCTGTGGCATATTGAGCAGTAATTACTTATAGATTTATTGCTAATGGATAAACTGTCATAATAGTAAAATTCAATTCTTTTCTTGTCCTTATTAGGATATAAAAAGATTAAATTCAACAGGAGAAAAAAGGTGGTAAATATTAGCAACTCCCACCTGTCATAAACTCGATACATAAAACTTTTAAAAAATATTTCAACCTAATTTGCTTGAATATAATCTGCAAATACACAATTCATGACAGACTTATTGAAATCACCCAAGGATAAATCTGATCAAAAATCTTGTAAAACACGTAATTTTTATTCTACAAAGCAGAAGTCTAAAACAAATTTGGCAACTTGATGAAATTGATCACAATCAAAACTAAACCTTTTGAAACATAAAATACAAGTTATTGCCGTTATTCTTACAAATGTGTTTGATTTTTAATTTGTGATGGCACAGTTTGTGATGGATTTGGGTATAAGTTGAATATTTCCTGGTGTCTATGTTTGCTATTTTCTAACAAATATTCAATTTCAAACAAAGCTATCAGTGGGCGTATATTACCTTGCCTGGCAAGCTATCTTTTAAGATTATATTTCCACTACTGGTTTTCCCTTTAAGACATTAAAACATGCACTAGGTGATAATATTATAAAATTTAAAAACCTGCTGTTTTAACATGTAATATTCAAGTTGTTGCCAATTTTCATAGTGAACATATTAGAAAGAAATCATGTAAACCTTGAGTTTTATTCAAGTGGAATAGTTTTTGAAATGTTTGCTTTCCAAGTTAACAGCTCTAGCTTAATTTTAGCAATCAGTATAACTGATACGCATGTTTCTCAAAAACTCAACTTTTGTTTGAAAACTGATTAAATTTAAATTAGGAATTAGATTCAACATCTTCCCAATATTAATACAGGAATATTGTACCACTGAAAATATTTTCAGCTTCATTACAATTGTTATCATTTCTTAACACATTCTTGTTTGCCCACATCAAATGTGGTGTGTATATTGATGTCACCCACGTCCAACTGTTGCTCCGTCCGTCCACAATTGCTCATAAATACTCTAAACAGCCCAATTCTTGAAAAATTGTGAAGAAACTTGGTGTGTCTGTAATCACCCATGGATGAACCCTATTGAAAATCAAGAATATCAAATAATATTTGATATGAGTTGCTGCCCTTGTTCTTGAAATTAAATATTTAGCTCATAAACACTCTAAAAGGTACAATTCTTGCCAGATTTTGACTAAACTTGGTGATATTATTCATTATCAGCCAAATAAGTTTGAAAGAAGTGTATGACTGAAGGTTAATCATACTGGTGATTGTTACTGTACTACCAAATATA
>NW_008709669.1:33593-35397 GCF_000327385.1 Lottia gigantea | reverse complement strand
AACATGGTTTATCAAACTTAAAAGTCAAATTTTGGATATTGTTAAAACTTGGGCCATAGCATATTACCTCTATGACAAGGAAAAGAAAGCACTATTGGTAGACACTTTTAACATCGCTTCTTAATTCAGATGGTGATCTGACGCTGTTCCACTGTTCATAAATGATTGCAGGGAGATTTAAAATGAACAGGTGGTTGTAACATTCTGCGTAGGATAACTTGTAACTGTGTTAAGGATGCCTAAATGTATACTCAAATAGTAAAACAGGCTAACGGAGTCATCCGTTACGCTTATGGAGGTGTTGAGTTTGAGGACACATGTAAGCAGAAAATTGGATTTGCTAAGGATTTTGATAGATTTAGCTCTGATTTTTTTTATTGGGGTTGCGTTTGAGTTTATGTACACATTGCGTATGCTGTGTATAGTATGCTAACAGGTCGCAAACTCCAATGTTCCCAACTGCAAAGCATGGAAATAGCACGAGCAATAGCGCGGCAATGCCAGGACGAAAAACGTGCAAATGTCAGAGTGGCTTTAGGAAACTATTATCAGTTACCAGAACAGATCACAAACTTATAGTTGAGCGCCGTTTAAGAGGTGCTGCTTAAAAGCAAATGGTCACCAACTATTAGAAATAATTAAATCTTGGTTCCGTAAGTCCTGTTTTATATCATCTAGGTCCTGCTTGTGGACCTCCTCCAGTCCCAAAAGGTCATCAATTATTAGAAGTCATTGAATCCCCTGGTAATTATACAGCAAGATATAAATGTGGTCAATATTACGTTCATCGTCAAATAGGCGAAACACGATGTATTGGTGATTCAGACTGGACGGAAACACCATGCAAGGGTAAGTATACTATTAACACTTCATCAATTACAAACTTAATGAAAGTTTATCAGCAATTTCTCTAGAAGAAGGTCTGGCCATTCGAAGCGTACGTGTCTTACCTTAGTTGGCTGCGTAGTTCTCTTGCGTGATGTTTCGACGCAAACTCAGTAAAATGAAAGTAGCTGCATAATTTCTTTTCAACAATTGCAACGAAAGAATATTTTCAACATTTTAAATAACTTGAAAAACCACAATATTGTTTGGTTAATTTACAGATACGTCCCGGCTAAGAAACCTGGGTGGAAAATCGTCTTTCTTACAGAATGAGCTATCATTTGCCTTATTCAGATTTTATACATAAATATTGTCCTTTTCTTTAAAAATATAAACTTTGTATAAATCCAACCAATCATGTAGGTATTAATATTAATAACCTTTTTTTTAAAAAATCGAACGATTTTGTCAGGCGTAGTGATTTGAACTTGATTCGTTAGTTCTGAATGATTGCATACAAACCCAGAACAAAAAGTTATTCTAGAAAAAAGAATGTGGATGGCTACAGACGAAATCGGTTTAAAGGAATTGTAAATATGTTTCTAAAATTGTTATTTGTTTCGGGGACATTGTAGCATCAAATTCTTCAATTTGCAGTTCCAAAAGTGTTTCATGACGTCACCAATCACGAAGGGCCCTATGTGATAAAGCATAATTATCTTGCAGGAATTACAGACGTTCGATTGAGAATTGGAATAACGCAAATAATTGCTATCAATGTCCACGATGCACTGAAAATTTTTATAAAAAATCTTTACAATCCCTTTAAAACGCAACTAAGTGTATTCATATTCACGTGCACATTACTTAGTGCATTCAACCGGAAATTGGCATTCACATATTAATTAACAATTAAAAAACACAGATCTCAAGAGTACAATTTAAAACAACATATAAATAGATAAGCGATGCCTTATGC
>NW_008709669.1:0-1037 GCF_000327385.1 Lottia gigantea | reverse complement strand
TCATTAGCCCACGTGGTGCAGAAAAGTAGGACGTAAAACTCCATTCATTTCATTTCAGTAAACGCTTTGTTGTCTGTAGTTCATTTACCTCCCTTTAATAAGCAATTTTTTGTGCTGGATTACAGTGTAATGGCGTAAAAAGTAATGCAGAAGTCTTTCACGAACAGATCAACAGACCATCCAGATGATGGAAGTAACTAGCAGTCGATTATTCAAATGTTGGTTAGATAGATGGTTGGTTAGAGTTGTTCCACTTTGCTGGCATTTATTGTCTATAGGATAATAAAGGTGATCATCCCAGATAATCCACAGGGAGCCGCGGTGGCTCAGTGAGTTAGACGCTTGCTCGCTAACCTGAAGGTCCAGGGTTCAATCCCGGCATAGGTCGAGATGATACCTTTGGATTTTTCAACCCGGTTTCCCCCTGTCAGTGATGCAGGTAAGAGGGGCTGACATGGAAAAAGCGTCTAGTCGTTCGGATGGGACAATAAACCGAGGCCCTGTGTGCTACAGGCTGTGCACGTTAAAGATCCCTCGACAGTTGGAAATCGAGCAGGCTAATGCCGCTGTCCTGGCAAAATTTCCCTCATGGCACCCTACATGGCGTTGCCCGTTTTCATTAGCCCACAAGGTGCAGAAGAGTAGGACGTAAAACTCCATTCATTTCATTTCATTTTCCCAGATAATCCACAAACAATGGAGTGATTAAACACAGATTAATTGAAGGAATTGCTGGCAAGATCTTATTTCAAATGATAAATATATTGACTATAAAACACATTTCTTTAACATAATTCTTATCAAATAAATTACATAAACAATTTTAAATATATTTAGACATCATAAGAATATTATAAAACATTACAATCCAACCAAGCAGGCTTTTAACTGTTGTTATCTATACTGTCTCTTCATAGGGCGTTGCTTAATACCTGATTAAAGAAATATTTGGGAGTCTGGGGGATGTTTTGTAACAGGATTTTATTTTCTATTGCTAAAATAGTATAGGAGATATGTAAAAGTAGCTATTTGTACTA
>NW_008709668.1:8382-9396 GCF_000327385.1 Lottia gigantea | reverse complement strand
ACATACCAACATCTTCGATATCTTAAACCAAGTTAAAGTTCCAGAATTAAAAGCTGTAGTTTCTAGCACTGCTGAATCTGTTCAAGTCTCCAATGTTGTAGTAGATGAGATGATAACTGAACCTCTGGAACCTACCAAGATTCCCTATTTTGAACCCATTGAAGAGAACCTATATCTGACTGAAAGGTAAGTTATGTTTATTATTTTGACCTTTCATGAGAATTTGAAATTTAAATATCTTAAAGGTTCTTTCTAAGTAATGAATTAGACTGCCTGTATTTATGTCTAGAAATTTTTTTTAAAGGTCTTAGATCATAAGGCATGATATTTACAGCCTTTCTGTTGAGGGATCTGATTTGCTATATTTGCTGGCGTACAATTCATTCAAATCTCTGCATTCCATGATACGAGAAAGGTGGCTATTGTAGTCAAGGTATAAGTATAATTAATGTATTATTGTTGTATTATTGTTGTATTCAGGAGACAGTCTAAAGAAATGAGAAGAATGGCGTGTGATTGTACAACTAGTAAAGAAGATAGAGAAATGGGAGTAGAAGCTTGTGGTAGTGACTGTCTCAACAGGATGCTCTATATTGAATGGTGAGTTTAGAATATTTCATATTGACTCAGATTTCATATTGACTCAGATATCATCTTGACTCAGATATCATCTTGACTCAGATTTCATATTGACTCAGATTTCATCTTGACTAAGATATTATCTTGACTCAGATATCATCTTGACTCAGATATCATCTTGACTCAGATTTCATCTTGACTCAGATATCATCTTGACTCAGATTTCATATTGACTCATATCATCTTGACTCAGATATCATATTGACTCAGATATCTTATTGACTCAGATATCATATTGACTCTGATTTCATAATGACTCAGATATCATATTGACTCAGATATCATATTGACTCTGATATCATAATGACTCAGATATCATATTGACTCTGATATCATAATGACTCAGATATCATATTGACTCAGATATCATATTGA
>NW_008709668.1:0-1395 GCF_000327385.1 Lottia gigantea | reverse complement strand
TACCTCAAGAAGAAGCAAGACTTACCAAGCTATGACATCAGCTCTACAATGAGCTTCCATGGCAGTTAAATTGGACTGAGCTGGAAATTCTTTTACTGATTCTGTAAATCTCGGATCCCAAAATTTTATATCCCCTCCAGTACTGTAAATATAGACATTAAATTATTTCATATTTTGACTTTTTTATTGTATCATAAATCTTGGTTGTAAAAACAGAAATTAAGGTTTGTTGTTAATTGTTATGCCAATTGTTATCTTCAGACAACTGAACTACTGTAGTCTGTGTGTCATTAACAGTTCTTGTATCTCTACTATTGAGAAAACCAATGCCACGAATAAAACTGAATTTTTTTCCCGTTCTACTGAGGAATAAGAAAATGTTGGTCGAATCAATAATAATAATGCAGCTAAACGTGACCAAAAACAGAACTCACCAAGCACTGATAATTTTTCCCTCAGACCCTTTCTGAAGATGAACCTTACAAACCATACTACTGTGTTCTTGTAACGTCATTACTCGACTAGGATATAACACAACAAAGACTGTAAGTTATGCTAGCATAATATATATATAGGTGAATTTATACATGGTGAAAGGACAGGCCATAATATGTGTATCACAATCTCATGGTCGTGTATCAACTCTTTATGATACTACGCAGACAAGACAAACACTTATAGACATTGACATTATCTATATGCATAAGGAATAAAAACTTGAAGTTTCAGGAACATGACAGCAGTAAATATTTTGATATTACGAAGATAACAGGGTTTGTAGTGTCACTCACCATTCAGGAGCAGCCAATCTTCTGTCAAATAATCTGACGGTACCATCTCCACAACCTGCTATTATTAAAGACCTTCCACTGGAATCACAGGATAAACTTGTCACAGAACTATCAGCTCCAGTGGGAATATCCTGGAATAGATTATTCATCATTTGATTTAAAAAGATAAAAAGAATGACACATCTTATATAGATTATATAGAATGAGGACAGTCATGTACCTTACTCTGAACAAATTAGTGAAGAAACTGGAGAAAGACCATCAAATCCAGACTGTTGGTCAAATCTTCTTGTGATTGTAGTTCATTTGGGCAAGGTAAGCCTATCTTCTGCAGATATGAAGTGAATATCAAACATGTGTTTAAAACCCAAAGATAAAAACATTACACTTATATCAATGTACTTTGACTCGAATACCTTTGTTTTATGCAACAAAAATGCAGAGCAATCCAGCAGCCAAAGTTTCTAAGTTATATGCAATAAAGGTGATACATGCTGACTCAGTTTTTACCTGTATTTTAAGTTCTTTTTGTGTATCCCAGATTCTAATAATTCTAACATCACCTGATGCTATCAACATTCCTGTTTCTTGTTCCCATTCTGTT
>NW_008709667.1:0-2414 GCF_000327385.1 Lottia gigantea | reverse complement strand
ACCTATCTATACATCGATCTTTATGAGTAGCTAAAAACAAAACCACAGGTGTCGCATGATATCAAAAAAAAGTATCAAAATGATGTCACCACATGCTCAGTTCCATGTTAAATGGCTAGGGTGACATTTTCCCTATATATTTATATATATATATATTCGTTTTGATTTGTCACAATTTGTAAATAATAGATAAAAAAATTTATTCGCATTATTGGTGCACAATTGCACAAACATTATAAAAGAGTGACTCTTTCTTGTTGATTATGCAGCTCTGGCTTTGTTAAATGGGGCGGTTTTTTTCAAATTGTCTGACGTATATGAGTATGGGTTAATGGTTATTACCACTGACAAATCCCTGAAAAAATAGAATGAATTAAATTCGCTATTATTTGAAAATTGACATACCTCCTTCACCGAAAATAAAGTGTGTTGCCAAAAAAATCACGAAAGTTGCACTGTTAACCATCTTTAGCTTTTTCCGCAATTGTTTTTTTAATGTCTTATCTATATATATTTTTTTATAGATAAAGTGCTATCAGTGATACGCGAGAACGAACCATATGAATGGAATTTTCTAACAAGTGATACTATGGTGACCCGTAGATAATATTTTTTAAATTTTAGGTCACAAAGTAGGTTAACAAATTAAAAATGCAGTTATTCTTAAAAACCAATCCCCATTCTTCTCCATTTTGCACGATAGCTTAAGGAATCTAATATACGTCTGATTACATCAGTGGACTATCAGATTTATCGAAAACACTATCTTATTTTGGGTTAAGTATTGTAGCGGCCAACAACTTTGCAATAATTGTCCTTGGTTGGTAAAATAAATGAAAATATTTTCTAAAAGAGTCCAAAGCTTTTATTATCCTATGATCTAAGATCATTTCATTAAATTTGTAATTTGATGCGCTGAATTAATTGTATATCATTAGGAACATTTCCCCTCCATTTTCTCAAAAAGTAAAGGCAAATCGTGCAAACATGTTATTTTGTCATGAATCCAAATTAAAACCCATTGTGTACGATGTTTATTGTATTAAAAACAAAACCCAAGTTTCTAATTGTAAGGGGAAATAGATTTATAATCATGAGATTTTGTTCACTGTTATAAACTAATGCTCAAAAGAAAGTACCCACCTATATAATTTACAGTACGATTAACAAAAATTAAAATAAAGTGATTAAACCACTGTAATACATCTCACACACGGTCAACACAAAATTTCACATGAGAAAATGATGAAAAAAGTGAACGAATTACGCAAACGACGCTAAAAATAAAAAGCGACAAATTCTGATGTTGCACGAAATGCACGTGCATGATGAGGGTATAAATCAGTTTACTGGACAAGTTAGCAACAGAGGATAAAGAAAAACACAAAAAGTATGCCACGTTTGAGCCGGATTGAACGAGAAAGAGCTGTGGGAATGGCGCAACATGGAGCAAACATCACCTTGATCGCAAGAACCTTCGGCTGCTCCAGAAAAACTGTAACAAAATTGATGCAGCGTTTGAGGCAAACAGGCATTACATCAGACAGGCCTAGGAGTGGTCGACCACGTGTCACAACGCCAGGTGAGGACCGCCACATCAGGACAATTCATCTGAGGAATCGTTTCGTTACTGCAACAGCAACGGCATCAGCGGCACTGGGGCATCGTATCAGTCGACACACAGTGTACCGGCGACTGAGGGAACGTGGTATCCGAGCACGTCGCCCCTACCGAGGAGTGCACATGACACTTCAACACCGACGTCGTCGATTGACATGGTCCAGGAGAGTTCGGCGATGGCAGATTCGTGATTGGCAACGTGTGATGTTCACGGACGAGAGTAGGTTTTGTCTTTACAAAAATGATGGTCGTGCTCGTGTTTACAGACGTATAGGTGAGCGTTTAAGACCAAATTGTGTTCAGGAAGTCAGAGCGTTTGGAGGCGGTAGTGTGATGGTGTGGGGAGGGATCTGCGATGATAGGAAAACACCACTTGTGACTATTCGTGGCAACCTTAATGCTCAAAGGTACAGAGACGAGATTTTGCGACCAGTTGTTCTACCATTTATCCGGCAACAACCCCGTGGCATTGTCTTTCAACTCGATAATGCAAGGCCACATACAGCAAGATTGACAAATGACTTTCTTCAAAACGCCAACGTCGTTGTTTTACCGTGGCCAGCTTGTTCTCCCGACATGAATCCGATTGAACACCTATGGGATTACCTCGATCGGCAAATCCGAAATCGACCGACGCAACCTGTCACTGCTCAACAGCTGGAACAATGTCTCGTAGAAGAATGGCAAAGAATAACGCCTAACGTCATCCAACGTCTTACATCATCAATGCGTCGACGTGTTGTCGCCTGCATTGCTGCTAATGGGAGTCACACTTGCTATTAATTAATTAATTG
>NW_008709666.1:7273-8956 GCF_000327385.1 Lottia gigantea | reverse complement strand
GAAATATAAAATATGCAGTAATAATATACAAAATACATACCCAGAAGTTGGGGGTTTGAAGTAACTACACGACTGGCAGGTAAGACGAAATATCTTAAACCTAAAAGAACCAATAACCTTATTAAAAACTATATTTATACTCTATTTGTGAATTAATTAAAATACTTCTATTATAATAACAATTACCACAACTGAACTGCAATACATGTATACTGGAACTGTATATATGCAATAACTTTAAGAATTAAAAATGGCTGCCATACACTTTTCTTACATAAACCATTACCTAACTTACAGGCCCTTACAAAAGCAGTAGACTATTCAGAATATATAAAATAAAACATACCTTTAATAAAGACTGATCTAATTCCTAATTATATCCATAATCAATAAGCAATCCATGAAATACAAATGGCAAAACTGAATCTTTGAAATAGAAATTCCCTCCAAAACCATATGAAATCTAGAAGCACTGAAACAGTCCTTTCACTTTGAAAACTTAAGGCTTAATGAATAACATGATAGGAAGAGTAAGAATGCTCAGGGTGTTGAGATCACATTTGTGAGTAGAGCAAAAGCTCACCAATGGATAAGGTATAGAAGAAAAATAGAATAGGGTGAACAGATTTGAGTTGATTGTTAGTATTTGTGACTATGTGTTCAGTGTGTACTTTTGTTAAACATTAAAGCTGTGCTGAAACAAAACTTATAAACAAATATACATTTTAAATGTTACCCCTTTGTTACAGTAATACAATACGAAACTACTGTCTGAAAATGGCTCAAGCGAAGAGGTGGTGTTTCACCCTCAAGAACTACGATTGTAACGATAACAAAGCAAATGTAAGAGATATAGAATACCTCACGTCATAGTATTTGCTAATTGGTTTCCAGACAGAACGAAGCTGTCAGATGATAGATGGGATATAAGAATACTTGATTAATGGTTATGTAAACTTTATTCATTAAATTGTACCAGTATGATGATATCCCACAGTGTTTGGTTGTACATACTTTTGCCCCCATACTACGGCCTTAAAAATGCAAAAGATAGCTGGTAGGAGAAGTCTTTACTGGTGTCGTCACCCCAGAACCACAATTGCCAACAATTTTGAGAGTGACTGATTAAACTATCAGCCTGTTTGGTCATTTCCATCCAGCGGTTTCTTCTTTGGCCATAATTAATCCATTGACCAGTGAAGACAGGTTTCAAGTATACAGAATACTTTTTATTAGGTACCATGAGAGTATACGGTTTACCTGCAGCTTTACAAACAACCGTTTCATCGGAATAATTGACACCATATCCATCTGCATCATATGCGACAACGTGTTGGATAGGCTGTATCTTATCTTCAATATAACGTAGTCAATACGTCAACTTAGTCGTAGAGGCAGCCAATGCATTGCTCTTTCTGTTGGTCTTCTATATGGGGCAGATAATCCTAGTCCACTCTGTGCCTCAACCACCTTTCTCTCACCTTTTCTTCAAAAGCCGTAAGGGTAGGTATTGGTTGGTTCATTTTTGTCGTTGAAGTGAATGAATCTCTTCGTATAAATCACTTTATACTGTTTGTCTTCCGACCGCGTGCAAAGGCGACGGTCACGTGTCCTGGTAATCTTGAAAGGATTGGTGACGACCAAAGGAATATTTTGTTGACGCTACCAACCATACCTTTCACT
>NW_008709666.1:0-730 GCF_000327385.1 Lottia gigantea | reverse complement strand
TCCCAGCAAGTTTCAGCCTTGTAGCTCTGTAACTTTTCAAGCAAAAAATTTATTTGTGTTTGAGCACTTTTTGACTACCACTGTGCAGACCAGAAATTGCTACTTTTCAAACTTACAGATTTTATTTAGTTTTTTTCAGTTTTTTGAACTCCCTGGGGTCCAATTAGTTGGAAAAGACCAAAACATGAGAGAAATTGGCATATTTGGCAAAGTTGGTCATTGGCCATATTTGGTCCCTATGGCCTATATGCATGAAAACTGGCCAAAATTGTTTCTTGATTTATGGCAGATATTTGAGTTTTGTTTTTTCCCCACATGTAGAGATAGTCCATTTGGATATTCCCAGCAAGTTTCAGCCTTGTAGCTCTGTAACTTTTCAAGCAAAAAATTTATTTGTGTTTGAGCACTTTTTGACTACCACTGTGCAGACCAGAAATTGCTACTTTTCAAACTTACAGATTTTATTTAGTTTTTTTGAGTTTTTTGAACTCCCTGGGGTCTAATTAGTAGGAAAAGACCAAAACATGAGAGAAATTGGCATATTTGGCAAAGTTGGTCATTGGCCATATTTAGTCCCTATGGCCTATATGCATGAAAACTGACCAAAATTATTTCTTGATCTATGGCAGATATTTGAGTTCTGTTTTTTCCCACATGTAGAGATAGTCCATTTGGATATTCCCAGCAAGTTTCAGCCTTGTAGCTCTGAACTTTCAAGCAAAAAAATTAT
>NW_008709665.1:7276-8662 GCF_000327385.1 Lottia gigantea | reverse complement strand
TTAAAAACATCAATTAATCAAATAATTTTCTCAGTTTGTCACAAAATAATAAGGAAACCCATCTTTAATATCAGCATCAAATATCTTAAATGCAGTTTTAAATGTTGTTTTATGCTAATTTGTGATGTCATAATCTATTTTTAGCTTTAGTATACCCATTTCATGCCTTGATATCATAGACAACAATATTGTCATCAAATTCACCTTTCAACTGCCATAATTTAGTCATGATATTTCTATAAATCACAATATACATCTGTTTTTTTTTATCCCAAAAAGTGTTTTTCACCCCAAATATGAGTTTTGTCTGCTAAATTGTATTTTTACACTGCATCCTGCTTAGTTAATAGGTTTCTCTGTTACTGGAGAAGTTAAAAACTATTCATCACTATTAGGTACAATTTCCCTGTTTTTTTGATCAAAAAAGGTTTTCAACCCAAAAAATGTTTACACATGTAGTCAATGTTCAAATTTCCTTTAATACAGGAACCAGTTGAGAAAATATAAATGAAAATAAAAATCACAATTTCCCTGTTCATAGCTCTGTTTTTTTTATTTATCGTGGAATTTCCCTAACTCTATTTTTAGCACTTGTTGACATTTGGCTTACACCTGGCCTACTCTCTAAGTCAAAACATTACATTAAAAAGAATGATCAACCACATTCTGTGGGCCTAAAATTATCAATATCAAGCCGCCATCATGAAGAAAGTGAAAGTACAGGGAGTCAAAATGCTACAGTAGATATACCTGATGTCATAAATAACATAACAGGATCCTTATATAATCTGATAAATCCAAAAAACTTAATAAAAATGCAATTAACTATTGAAAAACGATTAATATTATGATTAAGCGTTTTTCAATAATTACTGAGTTTTATGAATTTTCCAATTTTCTAGATTTTACAGGGATTCTGTTGTAATTTTATGACACCAAGTAAGCTAACTGATGAATATAGACTAATATTGACCTTTTCCAGAACTTAAATTTTATGTTCATTCTAAGACGTATTATCCCTTTAACAATAAAAACAAATATAAATTTGAATAATAAGCATAAGCTAGTCTAGAATTTAGGTTGACCAGGCCTATTTTACATAGTAAATTACAAAATGATTTAATTCTAATAAACAATACAACTTTTCAAATTAAGCTATCCATTTACTAAATAAAGTCTTATCAGAATAAATTTCATTATTTAACATTTTCTGTAGGCTACAGTACTGGTAGTGAACACCTGTTATAACCTAATTATAAACCAGTTTCGAGCAGCAATAAAAAAAATTAAGATTCCTATTTTGCAACAGATTGAAATATTTTTTTCAACTCCAACTGTACATAAATATTGATAGCTTTTAATTTGATGCCAGGAGTAGCTAGACGA
>NW_008709665.1:0-1033 GCF_000327385.1 Lottia gigantea | reverse complement strand
GCATATGGACTCACTCCACTAATTCATTTGCCATCTCTTCCCATGTTAAAACACGAAATTCAACCTTCTATAACTTTTTCCAGAAATCTCGTTGAAAGCTTTCCAATATGTCGAATGAAAGCCTGACCAATTCTCAATGTCTCCTAAAAAATTCATTATATGATGACCATGAAAATTTTGAGCTACTAAAATTGAAAGTAGACTACTACCGGTTATACTCATCCGCTAGAGTTTGGCACTTCACAAAACGACTATTTTTAGAATTAGCCTTCCGCCTTTAAGTCTCTCATCATCTCACCAAATCTGAAAGATAATGCAATTTCAGACATCAAATTCCAAATCTAGACCAAATTTTACCCAAAAATAGGCAGGCAAAAACCCCAAAAGGGAGAGAGAAAGAAGATTTCTAAAAATAGCCTGGACTACATTCCTATACAATCATTTGCATAAAATGTTTTAGTGGAGTGAGTCCATATTTCACAACCAGACGATGACGCCACTACCGCGCGTGGGTTTTTCTATTTTTAGCACGGATTTCCCACATTATGACGTCACATTTAGTCACGAAATACGTCTTAGCCAATCGGCGTCTGGTACTTATAATCATTCGCTTACTAAAATACACTCATAAGAATCTTAAATAAAGGTACGTTACTATGTTTTTCAATACTACAGACAACAATTAAATCATTATCATGCAGAGGTTATATCTGTAAGTGGTTTGCTCTCTCTTATTACCTACCTGACACTATGATTACAATACGAACATTAAACTGCAAAGTTTATTTCAAATGTAAAATCATCCAAGTGTAGAATAAAGTGTTTTCTGGCTTATTATACAGTCTTCGTACTCTATCCCTTACATAAAGGATATATCAAGTGTAAATGAGAAGACTGAACAATACATGTATATAAAGTCCAGTAAGATTATCGATGAGATTGGTATGGCTGTTTAGACTAGACGAGATTGGTAGAATTCAGTAGGTAAGAAGAAAGGTTAGTCACACGGGGAAATAAAAAGGAAATTTTTAGT
>NW_008709664.1:34235-35221 GCF_000327385.1 Lottia gigantea | reverse complement strand
AAACAAACAATTTCTTTAACTTTATCATTCCTTGAAAATATTAAAAACAAATTCATCTAACAATACTTCAATCAAACATTCAGGTTATGGTAACACTACCAATGAATAAACCGAATCTATATTTGATATCTATAATAGGTTCATCTGGTCAACCCTGTCAAAAACAAAACAACAGTCAAACCATTAAAATTGAGCGGGGAGTTAATGATCTACCTCCTAACTAAAAACTAACTGTCAAAGTGAAATAAAGAGTCATAGCGTCACTTATAGATTCAAACCCTGAGAACTAAACAAAATAAACCATATGATGATTTCGTTATATTCCAAAAGCTAGGATGATATCTTAAAATTGAGCTCTACAATTTATTCTAAAAAATAATTTTCTTTTTTCCTGTACCATAGGGTTTGATTATAGATACAGAGTCAGTTTACGTTTTTACTGGAAATGCTATTTGAGACAGGGAATGATAAAGTTGAAGAGACTATCAACAAGATTATGTATACAAATAGATAACAATATAGGAGGCAATAGACAGCCTTGTCTTATACAATATCTAATCAAATTTTCATTTCATAAATACATTATTCAAATGTGCCATTTTGTTTAAAATAGACTTTATAACAAACAATTCCAGTTACAAAAATCTCGTCCAAATCATGACTAAATCGGGAGTAATAAATGTATAGTGGTGGACTCCTCAACGAGAAGTACCATCAGGTGTTTCTAAAAGAGAAAGCATGGTCTGCTTCATGCACGACATTTCAGTTTAAAATAAACTTTATGACACAGGCATCTGTTTCTATCAATAGTCGACCATCTCTATAATAGTGTATATACTACTATAGAGATTTGATAGAAACAGATGCCTGTGCTTCATGACATATAACATTACAAGAAATGTTCCACAAAGTACCAATGCATCAATTACAGAGCAATATAGAAGTAATAAGACTGAATCTGAACCATATTGGCATCATTAAAAGAG
>NW_008709664.1:0-1430 GCF_000327385.1 Lottia gigantea | reverse complement strand
TTGCATTTTCTGGGGCCGCCTTCCTCGACTTTTTTGGAGGCATGACTAACCTATGAAAGAATGCACTTAATTGACAGGCCTTATCGTAAATAAATACTTGAAAACTCTAATGAAATTCGAGGATTCATAAAATAAAATACTTTCTTCAAGTGACTCACCGGAAGTAGATAACCGCCACCTACTGGAAGAAATTAGGCTACCGGAAGTTAGTAAAACACAAAAAAGTGTCAACTAAAAAGGACCAAGGATCGGGAATAGAATGGTCGTTAGCTGGCTGTCAAAATGAGAACAGATCAGAAATTGTTCTGTTTAAAATCCTCGTTGGTTGTATTTATTGTGTTTCTATGGGTAAGTGTTGTTTTCCTGTCGGAAGTATTTTCTCGACTATCAGTTGCATCTCAGACGAGACAGTTGGCTAAAAATAAACACAAATCAGAAATCGAGACTAAATTTAGTGGAAGTTAATATAGAAAAAAAAGCACATTCACGGCTTCTGTTATAGCTCTGTTTCTGTAACGGCTTATTATGGTTAAAGTGATTGCTAAATTGATGAATATTCATGAATAGGCAAATATTTCCGATTGATTGAATTGAAGAAAATGCAAGAGCCATAAGACATCAGTCAAGTTTCTTATTCATTATTTATGCATAGGCCTAAATCAGAGTAGTCATCTAATGTCAAATATTGTGACAGATTGACTGACACTCACCATGTAACATATTTTTAAGTCAGATTTGTTATTGTAATTTTGTTTATTTATAATACTGCTACTAAAAGTTGCAGGACTTCTCTCACTAAGGAAGATATTTTATTTGTAGGCCTATTAGGCATAGCAGTGGATGACCTGCAATTCTATTAGGTAATACATGGGTTGGGTTGGGTTAGCTTAGATGTTCTCTAAGAATTAAGAAATGCAATGTATGGAGATTTACGTCCTGTTTTTTTCTGGCTAGTTTACACATTTTAAAAAGTTGTTCTTCAACCAGACATTGATTACAGTATCTGAATAAGTTTACTTAGTTAACTTTATGACACCCTGATAAAAATCTAAGCTAGATCCGGCTTCAAAACTTCAATAAACTGAGATACAAAGTCTCTGATTTATAATCTTATCTTCTTACTATACCAGTGGTGCTTTAAGTGACAAATTTTACAGATTAAACCAGACTTTTAAAATAAGTTAAATACCCCTTGACACTCTGAAATAGTGTTAAGATTCACCATGATTCAAAACTTCACACTGAATAACACTCTTTGATTCATTTTCTACCTTAGTCTTCAAATAAAATCTCGATTCGTGATCTATTGCTGGTGTTTCCTTAGGTGTAAACTTTGACAGAAAGATTTTACTCTTAACCAGACTTTAAGAATAGCCCTGTGACACCCTGACATATTTTGAAGATAATCTCGCTTCAAAACATCAATAGAC
>NW_008709663.1:2258388-2259746 GCF_000327385.1 Lottia gigantea | reverse complement strand
CAGTCCGTACTAAGCCGAATTCAGACTACAAATAACTGACAAATCAACCCCATTTCACTCTGTTTTGCTAAATAAAGAGAAAACTAATGAAACTACCACGAATTTGGATCTTTTTTGCATGAAACTAGATTAAGGGGCTGTCCATGGTTAAACTTAAGAAGTATAAAATTTACCAGAGTCTCTGTCAAAGTGTGGAGTCTTGATTTGTTTAAAAATATTGTTTGATATCATGAGCAACAAACAACAACAACAACAAAGTCAAGCATGACTGGCATATAAGATTGCACACATCCCTCAAACACCGTCTCATTTTGTGGGGAATGAGGCGCCTGTTTTAAGAAAGAAGTAGGCCTATTTATTTATTTTTTTTTTTTTGTATCATATTTCCAATTCACTCTGTTTCCCTTTTCTTTTTTTTAAATCAACAAAATAAAAAAAAAAAAACCCCCAAAAAAACCCCCCTCAAAAAAACAAGCAAGCAAGCCAGCCAGCCAGCCAGCCAGCCAACAAGCAAACAAGCCAACAACATTCCAAGCCTTTATCAACTTTTCTTTGGTGCTGGAAAATGTGAGAAGGCCCTACGCTGGTTCCTAGATGCCTGGTTTTTGTTTAGATAAATCCTTATTTGTGATTGGCGGAATTTTGGAAATGAAATGAATGGAGAGTGTACGTCCCACATTTTTGCAGCTGCTAATGAAGACGGGCTGTGTATGTATAGCCTACAATAAGCCGTGTGCAATAAGGGAAATTTTGCCACAACATAGAGGCATTAGCCTAAAAATTTTGTCTTAGATTGAATTGTCCCGGGACCTTTTAACGTTTCGTACACAGCCTGTAGCACACTGGGCAAAGGTCTTCGTGTTCCATTCAAAAGACTGCGCCTGTTGAATTTAGAGCTCGATTAATTTGTCTTGTAAGGTAATCTACGAGTGTAGGGTTGTTTGGAAAACACGTCTACCAGCTGGTCAATTGTAGAATTGGACTGGGGGAAAAAAAACAATCGAAACGAATTTAATTTTTTTATCTATAGTAAACTTAAATTGCTCAAAAAAACAACAAACATAAAGACGGTTTCCTTAATGCAGGCTGGTTTGTTTAGTCTTTAGGGTATTTTCCTTTCAGTTTGGATCTCTTTATAGTAACCTTGTTTTTGTGAAGTGTGAGTGCGAGATGTGCAGAGCATGGCCAGATGGGTCTTTCTACAGATATCTGCCACTGTTCTATTCCTTCCTTCCTTCCGTCTAACTAAGATCTTCAGCCTAGGGCTTGAGATAAGCATTTGACCTCTTTTTCCTTTGTCTTTTCTTAAGGGATGTTGTCTCTCTGGCTGCAGTTTTGTAGCTNTGGTAAATATTTCA
>NW_008709663.1:2240604-2242555 GCF_000327385.1 Lottia gigantea | reverse complement strand
ACCTTTTAACGTTTCGTACACAGCCTGTAGCACACTGGGCAAAGGTCTTCGTGTTCCATTCAAAAGACTGCGCCTGTTGAATTTAGAGCTCGATTAATTTGTCTTGTAAGGTAATCTACGAGTGTAGGGTTGTTTGGAAAACACGTCTACCAGCTGGTCAATTGTAGAATTGGACTGGGGGAAAAAAAACAATCGAAACGAATTTAATTTTTTTATCTATAGTAAACTTAAATTGCTCAAAAAAACAACAAACATGAAGATGGTTTCCTTAATGCAGGCTGGTTTGTTTAGTCTTTAGGGTATTTTCCTTTCAGTTTGGATCTCTTTATAGTAACCTTGTTTTTGTGAAGTGTGAGTGCGAGATGTGCAGAGCATGGCCAGATGGGTCTTTCTACAGATATCTGCCACTGTTCTATTCCTTCCTTCCTTCCGTCTAACTAAGATCTTCAGCCTAGGGCTTGAGATAAGCATTTGACCTCTTTTTCCTTTGTCTTTTCTTAAGGGATGTTGTCTCTCTGGCTGCAGTTTTGTAGCTTGGTAAATATTTCAGTGCACGGAGAGACACCAGAGTGGGAGAAGAAGGGTTGAGTGCAGTTAGTTTTGACATCACATCTCTGCACCGGGTTGGATTGCGGTATAGAGTGCTGAGAACTTCCTCACATTTAGTCTCATTGAAACCTCCCAAGGCACTGGCAACTCGTACTGAAGCCATAGAGACACGCCTCGAAGTATCCCCTCAAAAATCATCACAAAGAATCATGCAGAAGAGACTTTAATTTGCCTATTTTCACAATTTAATGAAGGTAAACAATGAATTTCAAGACCGTGTCCGCCATGTTTGTTGAAAAAACGAAAGTAGATACTAGTCTTGATTGTCACACTATCAAAGCTAAATAGACGCTCAAGTCTCGCTTGTCATACAATGTAATTTTATTACAGGCCAAACCGCCTCCGTGTCATTTCGTCCCGGGTAAATGAATTTGTCTTGACACGACTCTAAGACGATATTTAGACAGTTTTTACCACAGGCAGAGGTAGTTTGAACAACTCAAAATGTTTGCAATCGTAAATGATTGCAAGATTGGCAGGTTTTATTATTTTTTTTCAAAAGACCCTGGGGCGAAGTGGTAAAGCGGGCGAAATGACGTCTGAATACCTTTATTGGTTTCTTAAATCTGAGAGCTAGTAACAGGAAAAGACAACTCAGTCCGTACTAAGCCGAATTCAGACTACAAATAACTGACAAATCAACCCCATTTCACTCTGTTTTGCTAAATAAAGAGAAAACTAATGAAACTACCACGAATTTGGATCTTTTTTGCATGAAACTAGATTAAGGGGCTGTCCATGAGTAAACTTAAGAAGCATAAAATTTACCAGAGTCTCTGTCAAAGTGTGGAGTCTTGATTTGTTTAAAAATATTGTTTGATATCATGAGCAACAAACAACAACAACAACAAAGTCAAGCATGACTGGCATATAAGATTGCACACATCCCTCAAACACCGTCTCATTTTGTGGGGAATGAGGCGCCTGTTTTAAGAAAGAAGTAGGCCTATTTATTTATTTATTTTTTTTTTTTTTGTATCATATTTCCAATTCACTCTGTTTCCCTTTTCTTTTTTTTAAATCAACAAAATAAAAAAAAAAAAACCCCCCAAAAAACCCCCCTCAAAAAAACAAGCAAGCAAGCCAGCCAGCCAGCCAGCCAGCCAGCCAGCCAACAAGCAAACAAGCCAACAACATTCCAAGCCTTTATCAACTTTTCTTTGGTGCTGGAAAATGTGAGAAGGCCCTACGCTGGTTTCTAGATGCCTGGTTTTTGTTTAGATAAATCCTTATTTGTGATTGGCGGAATTTCGGAAATGAAATGAATGGAGAGTGTACGTCCCACATTTCTGCAGCTGCTAATGAAGACGGGCTGTGTATGTATAGCCTACAATAAGCCGTG
>NW_008709663.1:2233275-2234210 GCF_000327385.1 Lottia gigantea | reverse complement strand
TTCATGTTTTTTGTTTTTGTATTTATGGTAATTTTTNTTCGTTACGTTTTATTTGTAGATATAATAAGAGATTCATTAGGTAAATATAATATAGAGGATGCTGGGAAATTTAGAACTATTGTCACGTTCGATTGTCGTGGCGTTCAACCAACAGATTTTAAACCTAATGTAAGCATATGAAGTTTTTTGTTTCCTACCTGAAATAAATCGATCAATAATTTGACAGTTCAAAATCAATAAAGAGAATGCTAATAATATAATAATTAATAATGTCTGGCATGAATTGATCTGATTGTATCTCATGATGTTCACCTAGATAGTAGTGGTGGGTGTCTCGTAGGGAGCAGACCATCCTTATTCTTTTTGAACTGCTAATGGTACTTCTCTTTGGAGGAATACTACTATACTTTGTCATACTTTGGACAAGATTTTTATCAGCTGAATTGTCTTGCTTGTAGAGATTTTTATGCTAATGCAACTGCCCTGTCAATATTTTCCTCATTGCAAACTGCATGGTGTTGCCCGTCTCCATTAGCTCAATTAGGTGCAGAAAAGTAGAACGTAAAACTCTTGATTGTTTTTTTTCTATATGTGATATCTGTGATAATTATTGCAGACAGTTTCCCTATATGTGATATATGTGATAATTATTGCAGACAGTTTCACTATATGTGATATCTGTGATAATTATTGCAGACAGTTTCACTATATGTGATATCTGTGATAATTATTGCAGACAGTTTCACTATATGTGATATCTGTGATAATTATTGCAGACAGTTTCACTATATGTGATATCTGTGATAATTATTGCAGACAGTTTCACTATATGTGATATCTGTGATAATTATTGCAGACAGTTTCACTATATGTGATATCTGTGATAATTATTGCAGACAGTTTCACTATATGTGATATCTGTGATAATTTTGCAG
>NW_008709663.1:2229640-2230735 GCF_000327385.1 Lottia gigantea | reverse complement strand
TTAATAATATAATAAATGGTCAGGCTGTATACATAGTTTTTATTAATATCCAATATTTTAACTAGAAAAATAAACATCAATATTTCAACAGTGTAAGTTAATTCAATAACAGAATACAATTTTATAGTGTACTACTCCTGAGTTATATTTCTCCAACTCAGGCTGTGCTTTTGTAATTTTGAATATATATAGTTCTTCTAACCTCTCATATCACAAGGATTAGTATAAATTAAAGGTAAACCACCTCTTAGGATGATCAAAAAATTGAAATTATTAAACTTGGTTAAAATGAGAAGACTTACCTGGTGTCATAAGTATATAATCTAATAAAACTAAGTAATATTTCTTAAACTAAGTACTTTTGAAACATGCTCAGAAATGTTTTTGAATAATTATTTAGTTTAATAGATATATTGTGTTATATAGAGATTCTATTCTTTAGTCATGGCACCTGGTAATTCTAACTGATGAATATATACACTTGTGACCAAGTTCAAGATTTTAAATTTTATGTCCATTCTAAGAGGTAGTATTCTTTAAGATTTAAGCTGAGGCAGGTTTTGGACTGTGGGTGTGTTGTAACTGTGATAAATTTCTCCCTGTTTTTCTAATGGTCACTTCATTACTCAACATTTTGATTTTGTCTCTAGGGTCAACAGACGACAGCCGGGGACAGTTACATTCTTCTCGTAAAACTAACGCCTGAAAAATATAACAGACAACAATTCTGACAACTACAAGATAAGATAACCTTTTTCAGGGATTCAGCTTGTCCCACCTGTATCACCTGTATCACTGACAATGGGACACCGGGTATAAAATTCGGAAGGTATTATCTCGACTAACTATCTTATGTCAGGGCAATCAAATACAGAATCATTGGTTAGCTTTGTTTGAAATATCTCAGTACAACCTGGCCCTTCAGTAAGCAACCATTTTTAAGCATTCCCTCGCCTGCTTGTTTTATTGTAACATGGTTATCTTCTGAACTGATTATGTGTATAAACAATTTAGAAACTATCTTTGCAATCCCTTCAAAACAAATTAGATACAGTGAAACCCGAGATTCCGGTTTGGAGACTAATATACTCACCT